>NW_028245140.1:0-1000 GCF_964263255.1 Lissotriton vulgaris
ACTGAAAGGCAGACTTGTTTTGGATAATACCTTTCTCAATGCCGCTAGTTTAAAATCCAGGCTTCAGGAGAAAAAAGGGGATGAGGGGTCTGTGGCTGCTTGGTCCATAGAGACAGGTACAAATTGCAGGACCTCATCCTAGGTTTTTTAGGTTACTTTTGTACTGGAGCCCAACCATGACTAGGGCATATATTTTGGCACTCACATATATATATATATATATATATATATATATATATATATATATATATATATATATATATATATATATATATATATAGATATATATAGATATATATAGAAACAAGGCTCCTCCTCAGCACGCTCTGCGCTCGCAGACACCGCTTCCACGCCAGCAGAATGAGGGACGGACCAGCAAAAGTCAGCAAGATGGTATTTATTTAACAAATCCCACAGAACCAGCGACGCGTTTCGGGCAAAGGTGCCCTTGTTCACGCTGCAACATAGTCAGAGTTTAAATGCTTTTTTATACTTTTGTTGAAGAATATCACCACCCCCTAGTGGTGACCTCCAGTGTCACATGTGCAACAAACAGTGTAAACATACTATCGCTGCAAGTCTTTCTTTAACATTGCACATGAAAAAATTATTACCGGTTGAATCCATGTAATTAAAAGAAGCCATAAATTCCATTCAATAGTAAAACATGTTCGGAGGCTAATATTTGCCAGTCATCAAAGATCTGGATTTCTTTAAACTAGCAAAATATATACTAACAGTATAAATACAATAGTCATAATCCTCTGAGCAAATAATATGGAATGATTACACCATCAGGTTATTTGTAGCATTTCTTTCAACATGTGCAGATCTATGCATTAGCAGCGAAAGGTAAAGTGCAAAAAGTGTAAAGAAGTGCAAATGTAAGAGTCAAAAGTGCAAAGTGCAAAAATGAGCCGCATTACCATCAGAACGGAGATACCATCAAATCTCATACATTTACTTCTCAGGTCCCTGAGTTCATAAATGACTGTATAAC
>NW_028245141.1:0-148769 GCF_964263255.1 Lissotriton vulgaris
TATATGTTGTATTTTATGTATTGTATTTAAATTTGTATAATGTATTGATGATTCAATTTTGACAAATGTAACAATTTTTTTTTAACCTTGAATTTGAAACTTAAATTTTATTGATTTTAACATTGCTATTGTAGGTTGCCCGCTAGAACTAACAACCACTCTATAATCGTTCGCCTCTGCTGTTCCTTCAAAATGTCCTCTTGGACTCAAGAGCAACTTTTTAAGGCAGATGTATGTTCCTGCTCTGCTAAGTGTGCCTCCGGCAGGATGATAATCTGAGCCTTTACAACTTTTAAGAATTCTAGCACCAAACTACACTTACTTCCCCCTCATAAGCCATTCACTTTCCAGGTAATTACTTCACCTGTGGAAGCCATCTTGTATATATGATGACCCAAATATCCTCACAGGTTTTGTTTCATTCTTTGCCCCACGCAAAACCACAACTGCAGTGTGATATGAGGATGATTTTTTTTCTGAACTGCTCACAACCCTGTGGACCACCCAGAGGAACCCTCCCAAAGTTATATGGAGCCATCTTCTTGCCTTCAGGACATGCCCTCGGATTGACTTCTAACATCAGCTAAACTCAAACTGCTTCGCATTATGTGCTGCTTCATCACTTACTTGCAGAGGAGCCTGATCTAGCTGCTCCCAGTCCTGTGATTTATGGAAGCAGAGGAGGCAGGGGTAGTGGACTCTGTCACAGTAGAAGTTCCATTATCATTTAAACTGGTATCTTGTAGAACAACTTGAAATCAGTTCTTCAAAGTGACAGTGCTCACAGCTAAATCGACCTGTGACAGGATTCTTTCCTCCATACTGCAACTACTGACTGCCCCAGAAGCTGACTGACTATCCTGTAATGCAGGGCTCTTATCTCAGATCCCCATAACTCTGAAGAAAAAAATTAAGGAATACGCTTTTTCAGCAGTGCCTTAGACCCCAGCTCTCGCCGTCTATCTTTTCCTCCCTTGCATAGCCTGGGTTGTGCCTTTGAAATCCTTGGGGGGGTTTCCTTCTTAAACTTAGCTTAGACACTCTTGGGCCCTGCATGCTACCCGGGGCAACCTGACGCGCTGATCTAAGAGTGTATCTATTTTCTGGTTTGTTATCAAAATTGTCCATCAGAGATGTAAGTCACCTTTCCTTTGTCCCCCGCACACTTCCCTGCACACTGTCGGAATAGCCCGTTTCTCCCTTCTGACCCGGCAAAAGCCTCCGCTGGACTAACCTCTCCCACAGCGGGTCAGATTTCTCCACCTGATGAGTGACTGAGGCAGGTGAGAAGTATGGCCCAATATTTGCTTTACCAGGCTGTGGGGAGAATCACCATGCTACTTGGATTTCATCGGTGCTGGCTGAGTGACTCATACAATCTGTAGCTAGTTCTACCACTGCCTCAGCTAAGCCGAATGCAAGCATGCGCTGCACACTGATGGAGCAAGGATTCGCACATGAAGCGACTTGCTTGTACTCATGAACCTCGAATAACGTTAATGAAGTAACCAACATGTTTGTTTTCTAATTTTGCATATTTTACATCAATATTGGATGTCCGAGTGAAGCTTGCTTATGTGTTTTACTTATCCTAATACGCTTGCATCTAAAATGGCTGCTGCTACGCGAGGGTTTCTATTGCACATGCATCTGTCATACTCACGTGACATGACGTACTCTTTGCTTTGGAGGGAAACCTTTCGCTTCAGCGCACTAGTGCTAATATGGCTGCTCTATGTTCTCACATGCGAGAAGCTTGCACTGCTGCTTTCGCCAAGTTGTTCGTTCTGCCTGATCCAAATGCTATAGTTAAAATTAAGATAATGGGTATAGAGTAGAACTACACGGTATACTTTTCATATATCATAATCTTTGGGCCTGGGGGACATTGTTACTCCATTTTGAAAGTCCTTCTGCGCATGACAAGCTCCAGAGAAAAGCTGAAGTCATTTGTCATTGAAACCAAGCCATAGACAGTCACAGCCAAGATGTGCCTGGGAAGCTGAACCCTCACCTTGCTAGAGGAAGCTAAACTGTACCCGTTGTATTACAATGTATTCAATGTTAAATTCTCCAATGTTGGGCAGAATAAAGATGTCATGAGAAAATAAATTAATGGGCGGGAACATAAAATTAATATTTAACACTGAAGTATCAAAATTTGGTGTGGTGTGACGACCTCTCCTCTTCCTTTGTCCAATCGAAATTAGGGATCCTTACACTTGCAACATTAGGGGGTGGTACACTGACCTGGAAAATAGTGTAACTAGTGTAGGTTTAGCTAGAGAAATTGTCCGACTTGTCCAAATAGCTGACCTGTCACTGACCCAACAGACTCAATAGGTGACTAAGAGCAGAGAGCTGCGGAGCACTCTGTCAGAAGATTCGCTGACCCAATCAGGGTCCAGGAAGCTGAAGTGCTGGCGAAGCACTTTGACGGTGAAATTGATAACCCAATCTGGGTTCTGACTGTTAGCTGCAGAGAGGGAGTAGCGCAGGCATTGCAACTGAACTGCGGGTGCTGGTCTTAACCTTTGGTGGAATTAGGAACTAGTTTTAAATGTAGGACATGGACGGACAAGAGACAGCAAAGACTAAGGGGAAACAAAGTGCATGGTACAAAATTAAGGATTTTATTTTATTAGATTATCATTATAGTAAAAAACATCATTAATTTATTACAAATTTTTTTAATAAAATTTTGTAAAATAACAATATTTGTTCACAAACTCTAACTAACTGCAAAACCACTAATGTGGTTTATCTCCTACTCTGCCCATGCAACAAGGGCTACGTAGGCGAAACAGCAAGGATGATGTCTACGCGTCTATCAGAGCATAGATCAGCCATCCGCACAGGTAAAATACAAGCCCCCCTAGTCAAACACTACCAAGAGGCCAAACACAATTCCAACGAAATTCGTTGGTTCATCCTGGAAAAAATCCGCAAATCGTCCGGTACACTCAGCACACAGGTACGTAAATGTCGCGAGGTGTATTGGATTTTCACCCTGGATACGTATATAAAGGGGATGAACAACGAAATACCATGGGACCAAGTACTGAAATACAACCATGGTTGATAATAGGTTCCCACATCCTACTGGCACAGATACCTCTTGACTATCTGATACCACCTACACTAAGACACATTGTGCTTCTACCCACTGTCTTTTAAGCCCCCCCCCCTTTCCCCCCCCCAATATCTGGATAAACAAATAAAGATTACATTAACATATCAAACATTAAAGGGTCTGTCTCACCCTTCCAATATGTCCGCCTACTTTTAGTATAGTTCCAGGACACTATCGCACACAGTCTGTCATCGACCTCTCTGCCTAAACCATCGCGCAAGTGTATTGGCCCGCCAAAATGACTCCACCAAGACATCTACACTAAGACACATTGTGCTTCCACTCGTTGTCTCTTAAAACCCCCCCAAATCTGGATAAAGGAATAACAATTACATTAAAATCGTGCATTAAAAGGTCTGCCTCACCCTTCCAATATGTCCGCCCGTTTTTAACATTACTCAAGGACACTTTCGCGCACAGTCCGTCATCGACATCTCTATCTAATCATCGCGCAAGTGCATTGGCTCGCCAAAGCGACCCCCCCGGTTAAAACACACCCGGTGCCACGTAGTCTCTCCCACACCTGGCTCTACTTGCACAGACGTCGGCAGACCCCCCTATTGGAAGGCGAGCGGAAGGCAACTAACAGGTAAGCACCGGCCCGCATACATCGATCCTCCATCACACAGCGCCCATGCACGCCTCCCCAAGCACAACCGGACAATAACGCTCGGCTTTGTCTCTTTTGCAATGTAGATCCTTTCCGAACCGCCACAAACATGACGGCATTAGTTTGCTAAAACACAGAAGCCCACAGACCCCCATTGGAAATACATTGGACGCAGGCAACAGGTACTTAGCTGTAAATGACTATAACTACACCCGTTTTTTACCATCCGAAAAAACTGTCGTTAGAATAACCTTTCCGAATCCTGTCACTGGTTATGTCTCCTTACATGCAGACTGTCAGCGCTACAAGAAACGTCCAGAGACCCCCATTTAGAGCACTTTTGAGGATAATTAGCAGGTACTTATTGGGCTCTCAAGGCCATGACTATTAGCGTCCCCATAAGACATCCTTTACTAACCGCTTGCCATCAATGTCCCCTGACATGTAGGTCACCTGCATACCTCACCCCTGGCGCCTGCAGCAAGCAGCCTTTCAACGATATAGGACTATTTTTACAGGTAATGTCTCTGTCTTGTTCCACCCATTATATCTGATGGGACAAACATGACCCATATAATTCCTCCCTATGTCCTTTGCATCTAACAGCTCAGAATTCCAAGCTGATACCAAAATAGCAGGACACCGTTCCAAAGAGAAAAAAACGAGTAAAATATAACAAAGGTACTCATCCACCCTGTATCTTCCTTGTTACATTCTTGGAACATTCTCCTCTTAGACCACTAATATCTCTGCATTTAATATCATGTCATCATCTAGTATCACCGTCTGCAGGACAGACCGTCCTATACTTCAGACTACTCTATCCTCCCTTCCTGTGAGAATCTGCACCATCTTCTTCATCCAGGTATAACCATGGCTCTCCAGATGCATCCGAACCCATTTGTTCTTTCGCCTTCCCCCATCTTCCTTTTTCTTTATCCTTTCTTCTTTTATTCCCTATTATCCTTCACACTTTTCTACACCTATGAACACCCATTTCTTCCTCTCATTCCGCCCTGCACAACACCAGTGCCTTGTGTCTTCATGTGGTTAGCATTAACACCCTAAAATGTTGTTAGGATAATCACCCTATGTGCCCCCCCCTGAATTATACTGTATAAATAACGCTCCAATGTAACAAAGCCTCCATGTAAGAAATTAGTACTAATGCCATTTGTATACGACCTTAGATGCACTAGTCTAAATGGGCAACAAATTGTATATAATTGTAAATAACAGGACAGGTTTGAGTACTTTTAGGACACTATTGTCTTGTTTCCTACCATTGTATAAATGTATCATAACTTCTCTTAGTTTTTTTAACATGTAAATATTTAGGACATTTCACGGACACTGACAAGCACTGTTATTGTTTATATTTTTCTATGTGCATAGGTTCATTTGGATACTCACATGGCTCCCTGATGAAGGCCCTCAGCCGAAACGCGCGTAGATGTCATACTTAGCCATGTTTTTATGTACAGTGTGTTAAAACAAGCTTCCACACAGCTTTCAAGTCAAGATCATTATTTGAAATGCACTGAATTAAACTAAGGATGCAATAATATGTATATATATGTAGATCAATAATTACATGTATAGTGGAGGCATGCACACGACAAAAATTTGTAATAAATTAATGATGTTTTTTACTATAATGATAATCTAATAAAATAAAATCCTTAATTTTGTACCATGCACTTTGTTTCCCCTTAGTCTTTGCTGTCTCTTGTCCGTCCATGTCCTACATTTAAAACTAGTTCCTAATTTCATTTTTTTCAAATAGTATACCTATCCCGAATTAGGAACTCTAGTCGGGAATACCCCTTCCTTTTTACATATATTTTCTCCACAGCCTGTCTGTGCGGGGGTTTAGTTAGTTAGTTCAGTTTTAACTTTAGCTCTATTCTTCATCTTGAACCTGTACCTTCTCATATACTTTTGTTTTGCCCACACTGCTTACCTACTCACTACATCTTGCACTCCCCCCTACACCTTGTCCGTTCACCTACCCACTATGGATAAACTACTCACATTTGGGTTCTCTGATGATGACTTTGTGTCTATGGTAGGCGAATTAGCTGCCACAGAAAACCCGGTAAGCACAAATCTACAAAACACTGAATATCAACAACTGATAGAATTGCACGGCCACTTTATGCTCCAATATTTAAAAGCTGGAGTCATCCCTCAGGGCTTACGAGTCAAAAATATCCCAGGGCTTTTCGTCCAGATAAGAAGATTCCTAGAAAGATGGTCCCTCATAGCAAATAGATGCTCGAGGGATCTCATGATGCTAATAGTAGAGACTGCTAAGCATCTAGTAGAGACCCTCCTAACAGAAATAACAGAATTAGAACTCAAACTCAAAAACAACACGGCTAAAGAGGATGCAATAAAGAAATTAGAGGAGATGGAAAAAGACCTACAGTCATATAATGACTATCTCCTAAAGAGGAAAACGGATAAACTTAAAAAAGATATCCAATACTTTAGCAATGAGAAAGTCTATCCTTATCTGGCAGAAAATTATTACCAACCAGAACCTTTGGGCGACAATACCTATGCCTCCAACCAACAACCCATCCCTAAAAAAGTGACCACTTTCTCCAATACATCAGGCTCAGACAATGAAAGTAATACCAGCGACCCAGATCAGGGAGGGCAACAAAGAGGAGGACAAAATAGAGGCAATAGGCCTTTTTTATCCAGGCGAGGGAATCCCCAGGGACGCTGGAAACCCAGATACCAGCCACGATACAGGGGCAATCCACAACAATACAATCAGCACTACCCACCTGCCCCCCAACCCTCAATATCCAGGCCCGTTGATGCATGCCTATCCCCCTCCTCCTCAGAACTACCAGGAAGCTCCAGCAATATACTCCAACCCCAATCAATTTCTTGTGACCCGCCATGCACAATACTGGCGCGACTAGAAGAGATACCTATCTTTAATCTGAGCAGTAAATCCCTCACTCCAGCAACAGAAAGGCTACTAACCAAAGGGCTCTCATTCGTCCCCCACTGCAATATCAACAGATTGGAACTTTTCAAAGACCTCATGACCTTCTTTAGGAAGATCAGACTCCAAAACTTCTTTGAATCAAATACCACAGAAGTAGAAAATGCCACTAACCTATCAGGTTTGAAACCAGCATCCACTTTTCTACCAACTCTAGAGCAAGTATCGCCAGAAATTGCCACATTTGAGCATGTAGTGTACAACAAACTTACAGCTGCCACTAAATATATACCCCCTCCCAGTTTCAACATCTCATACGAGGAACATCAAGCCCTTACAGAACTAAAAACCGACAAAGACATAACGATCAAATGTTGTGACAAAGGGGGAGGCATAGTTGTGATAGACACCAATCAATACATATCGAACATGGAGACACTACTTCATAATACCAACCATTATATTCCAGTTCAAAAAGACCCCACGAAAAGAGTCCAATCTGCGATTCTGTCCTTAACAACTAAGGCTCTCGACGACAACGTGATCTGTGAAAAGGAGTGGCAATTTCTCAATGTTCGCCAACCCAAAATGGCAGCAATATATGGAGTCCCAAAGATACATAAAAACAGCCAGGACCCACCGTACAGACCCATAGTTTCAACTATTGGATCCATTACCGAGCCTTTATCAAAATACATTGATACCATCCTAAGGCCCCATATACCAAAAACTCCATCCCACGTTAAGGACACCAGAGATATCATCAACATCGTGGAATCCCTTACATTTGACCCTGAGAGACAATGGCTAGCAACTATGGATATAGAGGCTCTATATTCAAACATACCGCAACCTGGAGCCATTAAAGCTGTCTCCTCGTTCATTGACGCCTACCAAATTGACTGCCCCAAAGATTTCATTTTGGACTGCTTAAAAATAGTCCTGTCTGAAAATACCTTTGATTTTAATGGTTCTCTTTATCAACAGACCATGGGCGTCAGCATGGGGGCTTCATGTGCGCCCACCGTAGCCAATATTTATATGGCTGAATTTGAGTCCAAATTCATTTACAACGAAATTGCCCCCTTTAGCGAGTCCATTTCATCATGGGCTCGCTATATTGATGACATTTTTTTTATCTGGACCTCAGAAACAGAACCACTGTCTACCTTTGTGTCATGGCTAAATTTATGTGATAAGAACATACACTTCACTGTTACATCGAGCCAGACACATGTTGAGTTTCTAGACATTAATATCATCAATAAGAACAACCATCTCAGTGTAGACCTGTATGTGAAGCCAACTGCTCGCAATACGCTTCTGCACTACACCAGCTACCACCCGCAAACTCAGAAATCCAGCATCCCTTTCAGTCAGTTCCTTCGAGTTCGAAGGAACTGCTCTTCCGTCACAGACTTTGACAGAAGAGCAGCAGAAATGAAACTCAAATTCATATCTCGTGGATACCCCAAACGCCTGGTGCGTGATTCATACAAAAGAGCAAGGTTCTTTGACAGACAACACCTTTTGACACCACAAATCAAAGAACCGCAATCCAAGATGGTCTTTGTAACTAGGCACTCCACTATGAATGCAAAGCTTCAACACATCATTTTTTCAAATTGGCACATCCTCAATGCAACAAAACCTAAAGATAGTCAACTCCCTAAGCCAGTGTTTGCATATAGGAAGAACAAAAACATTAAAGACCTGGTAGTAAGATCAAGAATGGAACCTAACAAAAAAGCCCTCACACAAAGAACACTCACTGACTTGAGACCAGTGGTAGGCAACTATAAGTGCCTTGACTGTACTGCATGTGAATTTGCAATTGAAACCAAAGAACTTACCCACTGTCTTTTAAGCCCCCCCCCCTTTCCCCCCCCCCCAATATCTGGATAAACAAATAAAGATTACATTAACATATCAAACATTAAAGGGTCTGTCTCACCCTTCCAATATGTCCGCCTACTTTTAGTATAGTTCCAGGACACTATCGCACACAGTCTGTCATCGACCTCTCTGCCTAAACCATCGCGCAAGTGTATTGGCCCGCCAAAATGACTCCACCAAGACATCTACACTAAGACACATTGTGCTTCCACTCGTTGTCTCTTAAAACCCCCCCAAATCTGGATAAAGGAATAACAATTACATTAAAATCGTGCATTAAAAGGTCTGCCTCACCCTTCCAATATGTCCGCCCGTTTTTAACATTACTCAAGGACACTTTCGCGCACAGTCCGTCATCGACATCTCTATCTAATCATCGCGCAAGTGCATTGGCTCGCCAAAGCGACCCCCCCGGTTAAAACACACCCGGTGCCACGTAGTCTCTCCCACACCTGGCTCTACTTGCACAGACGTCAGCAGACCCCCCTATTGAAAGGCGAGCGGAAGGCAACTAACAGGTAAGCACCGGCCCGCATACATCGATCCTCCATCACACAGCGCCCATGCACGCCTCCCCAAGCACAACCGGACAATAACGCTCGGCTTTGTCTCTTTTGCAATGTAGATCCTTTCCGAACCGCCACAAACATGACGGCATTAGTTTGCTAAAACACAGAAGCCCACAGACCCCCATTGGAAATACATTGGACGCAGGCAACAGGTACTTAGCTGTAAATGACTATAACTACACCCGTTTTTTACCATCCGAAAAAACTGTCGTTAGAATAACCTTTCCGAATCTTGTCACTGGTTATGTCTCCTTACATGCAGACTGTCAGCGCTACAAGAAACGTCCAGAGACCCCCATTTAGAGCACTTTTGAGGATAATTAGCAGGTACTTATTGGGCTCTCAAGGCCATGACTATTAGCGTCCCCATAAGACATCCTTTACTAACCGCTTGCCATCAATGTCCCCTGACATGTAGGTCACCTGCATACCTCACCCCTGGTGCCTGCAGCAAGCAGCCTTTCAACGATATAGGACTATTCTTACAGGTAATGTCTCTGTCTTGTTCCACCCATTATATCTGATGGGACAAACATGACCCATATAATTCCTCCCTATGTCCTTTGCATCTAACAGCTCAGAATTCCAAGCTGATACCAAAATAGCAGGACACCGTTCCAAAGAGAAAAAAACGAGTAAAATATAACAAAGGTACTCATCCACCCTGTATCTTCCTTGTTACATTCTTGGAACATTCTCCTCTTAGACCACTAATATCTCTGCATTTAATATCATGTCATCATCTAGTATCACCGTCTGCAGGACAGACCGTCCTATACTTCAGACTACTCTATCCTCCCTTCCTGTGAGAATCTGCACCATCTTCTTCATCCAGGTATAACCATGGCTCTCCAGATGCATCCGAACCCATTTGTTCTTTCGCCTTCCCCCATCTTCCTTTTTCTTTATCCTTTCTTCTTTTATTCCCTATTATCCTTCACACTTTTCTACACCTATGAACACCCATTTCTTCCTCTCATTCCGCCCTGCACAACACCAGTGCCTTGTGTCTTCATGTGGTTAGCATTAACACCCTAAAATGTTGTTAGGATAATCACCCTATGTGCCCCCCCCTGAATTATACTGTATAAATAACGCTCCAATGTAACAAAGCCTCCATGTAAGAAATTAGTACTAATGCCATTTGTATACGACCTTAGATGCACTAGTCTAAATGGGCAACAAATTGTATATAATTGTAAATAACAGGACAGGTTTGAGTACTTTTAGGACACTATTGTCTTGTTTCCTACCATTGTATAAATGTATCATAACTTCTCTTAGTTTTTTTAACATGTAAATATTTAGGACATTTCACGGACACTGACAAGCACTGTTATTGTTTATATTTTTCTATGTGCATAGGTTCATTTGGATACTCACATGGCTCCCTGATGAAGGCCCTCAGCCGAAACGCGCGTAGATGTCATACTTAGCCATGTTTTTATGTACAGTGTGTTAAAACAAGCTTCCACACAGCTTTCAAGTCAAGATCATTATTTGAAATGCACTGAATTAAACTAAGGATGCAATAATATGTATATATATGTAGATCAATAATTACATGTATAGTGGAGGCATGCACACGACAAAAATTTGTAATAAATTAATGATGTTTTTTACTATAATGATAATCTAATAAAATAAAATCCTTAATTTTGTACCATGCACTTTGTTTCCCCTTAGTCTTTGCTGTCTCTTGTCCGTCCATGTCCTACATTTAAAACTAGTTCCTAATTTCATTTTTTTCAAATAGTATACCTATCCCGAATTAGGAACTCTAGTCGGGGATACCCCTTCCTTTTTACATATACTTAACCTTTGGTGGTCCGATCCTGATCCAAATCTGGTTTATCCTGTTCTGATCTGCACCTGCTGGCCAACTGGCAACTGCAACTTTCAGGGTTTTGTCCTTAAATGACCTGTGGCCAGGGTTGGTCTTCACACTACTCTAGGTAAATATAAATCTGTGTGGGTATCATTATTATATTTCTGTGTGTCCTTTTCTTTACCTTCCCTAAATCGATAAAAGCTTTGATTGCATATGTTCCTTTTCTTACCCTTCCCTTTGATAATTGCTTATCAACGCGTCATTTGATTTAATAGTGTGTTCCATTTTCTTACCTTCCCTATACGTATATGCTCAGATATTTCCGTTATTGCATATTATATTCCCTTTTCTTACCTACCCTTTGATAATTGCTTAAAGCTGTGCATATTTTGCATGTTCCTTCTCTTTACCTACTCTTAGACAAATTGTGCAAGTCTGTTTTAAATAGCATGTTTCTTGTTTATTCCTTCCCTTTGAATTACTAAATGATTGGCATTATATATCTTCTGCATAGTTATACTCTATTTCTGATTTTGGATATTGATAGTCTTTTTGCTTTTAATCTTTGGATCATGACTTATGATGAAATTTAGATAAAGAGTTTAAAACTTTCCTGAGTCTGTGGTTATTATATGAGTGCATATGTTTTTGCTACCTATTATTCTAACTCCCTGATCCAATAGGTTACAGGTACCAGTGACAAGGATTGGTAAGTCAATGGTATAGGACCTAGTAGATAAAATATCTGGTAGTTAGAGCGTAGGTTACCTGATTTTAAAAAATATGTAATTGATTATGGGCCCAGGTGAGTATGGTAAATTTATATCGGGTGACCTACGCGCTCTATCAGTATATTTCTTTGGTAGCAGAGGAAAGGTTAGGGTTTAGTTAAAGATAGGTAGCTAGTTAGTTGGTTATGAATTTTTATCATTATTATGATTGATCGATCAAATGTGATATTGTTTGAAATGTTTTGAAATTATATTGACTGTTGATATTTCATGAATTTTATGTATTAACCAAAATCGTTCGTATTTGTTATATGTTTGTTTGGAATCCCCAGGGGAAGAATAGCGGGTGGTAAATGGAAGCCACATCGCAGTGAGGTCACTTACTCGCAGGAAATTAGTGCATGGTTACGCAAAACCGGAAGCACTATTTAAGGTTTTCTGTATGAATGTGTGAATAAATGATAGCAAAGAATTCGCTGGAAAAACTTTTGTTGTGATATCACCTAGAAAGGGTCACACAGAAGGAGTAGCAGGTTCGTCTGAGCTTGATTGATAGCAAAAGGATTCGCTGGTGAAACTTTGGCCTTAGTATATATCCCGGAGTGGATGAGTCCAAAGGAGTAGCAGGTTCTCTAATGCTTGTGTGAAGGGTAGGCAGAAGAGATCTACTCGTAGTATATGAGAAGTAAACAGAAGGGATTTACTTGCAGTGAAACATATTTTTCCTTTCTAGTCACTCGAGTACAGTGGCAAATGTGTTTATGTTGTTAATTAAAAAGAATTGCACTTTAAATAAAAAGAATTGAGTTTTTGCATTACCTTGTGAAGGAGGGAGTCAGTTGCGGAGCTGCGCTGACGTCACTCAGAGCCGCGCTGGTATTGGTTGAGACAGCGGGCATGTAGCTGAGATATTATTGTAAAGGAGGGGTGAGCACAGGAGCGTGGGAACTCATCTCACGAGAAAAGCCGCGCAATCATTAGTTGAAAATATTTGAAACCACATTGTTGATTGGTTGAAGAAAAATAAAAGACGCGCTAGTATTGGAAGTATTTTGTAAACACATCTGAGTTATTATACAATTTTGAAATTTTACAAAAATTATATGTGGCATTTAAATAGCCCAGAAACTCGACCTGATCGAAGATATTTAGGGTTTGCTAGGGAACATATGAAAAGGGGCAGACCTTACAAAATGTATGGAAGCGAGAGAAAAATGTCACTCGTAAGCAGAGTTAAGAATTTCTTCAAAAAAGATAAACCAATTAAAACTAGAGAAGGAGTTATTATTCCACCACCAAATACTCCTGCATCATTTATGATGTTTGACAGGGGTTACCACACTTGTGAATGGTTAGAGAACTGGGTGGAATACACTAAAGATGACAGAATTTTGGCATTTCCCTTAGATGGCACATTTAATGGAAGGATTTTGTTCAATTTAAGGACACAAATGAATGATTTACATCCTAGACTAATGCAATATGAGGCACTAGAAGAATGGGAGATTGAGGCTTTTGAGCGAGACAGACCTAGAACTGACAAAGGATTGAGTAAGTTCTACCCTAAATGTCAACGAGAAACTAGAGATAAACAGATGAAACAATGGAGACAGAATATGTTAGTGGAAGGATTATATCCTATATTAACTTTAGAAGAGCCCATTGGAAGTAAAAGGACTGAGAAAACAAAACATTTAGGGCCCGATGTAGGTAATTCCTATTTACCGACTCTTAATTCGGTATTTAAGAATCGGTAAATCGGAAGGGGGCAGATGTAGGTAATTCTAAATTTAGAATTACCGAATCGGATTGGATTGGGTGGTGAAATACCGAATTCTGAAGGCCTGTAGCACTGTAAACAGTGCTACCTACATCTGGAATTTACCGAATCAGTCAAATTACCGATTCGGTATTTAACAGAATCGGTAAATTTACCGATTCGGTAAATTTACCGAATCTGTAAAATGAAGGGACCTACATCTCAAAATCCAATTACCGGTCGGTAACGGCTGAATTAGGCCGTTACCGACCGGTAATTGGCGACCTACATCTGGCGACCTACACCAATGACTATTGGTGATTTGGACGATGAGTATATGGGTATTTATAAATGAAAAATCCACCACCTTATAATGAGGGACCAAGTACAGTGAATCCAAATGCTCCGTTCTTAAAACCACCTTTAATTCCGCAAGTGGTACATGAAACCTCAATCGAAAGGGTATTACAAGAAAGAGAAAGAGAAGCATTAAATAAACAGAGAAGTGATTTGATTCAGAAAATTTCTCAATTAAATACAAGTCCCGAAGCTCTGATGATTCCAGTAACTATTGGCCCAGTTCTTCCTTTGTACGGCGAGAAGCAGGCTAGTCCAAAAGCTCCAGTTATAACTACATCGGTGGTACAGGCGAAAAGAGAACCATTGATAGCAGATGACCAGGCAAGTGAATGCGAGTCAGTAATCTCCTTAACGGATTTACCAATTAGGGAACCAGAGAGTAGTTCAATTAGGAAAACCACTCCTTTAAATTTAAGAGAAGTACAGATGGAGACATCCTCAGGTACGAGAAGTGCAACTGTAGTGACTCCTGAAGAGATAGACAGATGGACACGTGAAATAGAAAAACCAAAGCCACAGCCGAAGCCATTGGATATATTCAAATTGAGAATCAAATAGGAGGAACTGATGGCTGGAAATGTGGGATTGGACAGGCTAAATACTCTTAGTGAAGATGAATTATTATTTATTTGTAAAAGCATTACTCGAAATACAAGGGTGTTCCATGAAAAATTAATGGACACCGCAGCCAGCATGGGAATTGACATTGGTAAATCTAAAGTACTCATTGGTAAATCTAAAGTCTTGCAAAAACCATATTGTGCAGAATTCTCTGACAAAGATTTAGAAAACATGAATGTGTCAGTAAGAAAAGTGCAGATAAGAGAGCTACTAGCATTGTTACAAAAATGGGGAGAATTAGAAAAATGGGCAAAGAAAAAGGAAGGGGTTCGATCAAAACAAATGACTTCAGAATATGTTTTAAAAGAAGCGGAAAAAGTTGAAAAATTATGTCCTATGCGAGAGGTACCAGGTGTAGGTTATGTACATGTTCCATGGTCCGGACAGTATATTGTGTCATTTACAAATGATTTCCCAAAATTTCGTGAAAAACCTGTAGAATGGTACAGACAAGTCGAAAGATTTGTAAAAGTTGCAAAGTGTCTTTTGAAAGACTTAGATGGATTATTTGACATTGTAGTTCCAGTAGACTTGTGGACAGAATGTAAAATTGCTGTTGATTGGCCTAGTGATGAGTACCCTAGAGACCCAAAGACAGGGGCACCTTCCGAGGATGTCATGACGAAGTACAATCAGGTAATACTTTACCTTAAAGGAAAGGTGCATGCAAAAGAGACAGACTGGATGAGAATAGATAGAACCATAGACTAACATAAGGGAGAGCAAGGGATCGTGTTCACCTTAAGTGAACGGTGAGTACTCCTGTTCCCCCGAGGAAGGAATAAATAAACAAAGAGAGGAGTATCACCATTAGAGATCAAGAGAGTTCCTAATGGGGTGGTAGACTGACAAAAGGAAAGAATTTATCCTTTTGTTAAAAGCCCCTCACTCACCAGCCTACGGGGCAGCGGAGGAGAGATGTAGGTCACCGGCCTTTTCCACCGCGAGTTAACTAATACGTTTCGGTAGTGGTGATACCACTCCCTGCCCTCCGATGCAAAAGACACTAAAATAGGAGTCTTTTTGATTTTTTACTTACCTTACTCACCCATTGAGGTTAGAGTTTTTTCACCATTAGCGAGTTTTGCTAACTTGGTCACAAGGAATTAGGATTGGGTGTGCCTTTTAGGGGGCACATACCGTCCAGTTCCCTGTTTTCGGTCCTGTTGAAAACCTGGTACATTCCATCTTTGGTTGAAAAATGTAGACCAGTACACATATAGAGATACTTTTGGCCCTAATTACCCTCACAGTATCTCGCCTCACTTTTTTAATATTGTCCAGTTGATTGTAAATAAAATTTAACTCCCCACTAAGTTAAACCAGGACAATTTTTAACACACTTTTTTCTGCACTTACACTCACAACCTGCTCCACTGTATTTTTAAGGTGTTGTAGCACAACCTGGTGACGCTAGGCCGCCAGGGTGGACCCCAATGATGAAGCATGTCACCACTAGGCTGGTGAGTGAGGGGTTTTTAACAAAAGGATAAATCCTTTCCTTTTGTCAGTCTACCACCCCATTAGGAACTCTCTTGATCTCGAATGGTGGTACTCCTCTCTTTGTTTATTTAATAGCTAGAACCACCCAGAATAAAGACAAGTCTGTGCATGCATATTATGAACGTTTATTGCAGGTATTCAAACAGTACAGTGGATTGGACAACATAGATATGAAGGATATGACGCATTTCATTTATCGATTTGTGTTAGGATTAAGACCTGAGATTTCACAATGGATTGAAGATACTAAAATGTGTTGGCAGGCTCAGCCCATAGATGAAGTCCTTAAATATGCCAAATATTGTGAAGATGAGCTAGAAAATAAACGAAAAGTGTTAAAAGAAAAAACATGTGGGCACAAGTAAGATTAGTAGAACAACAAGAACAACAATTAAACCAGATAAATAGTAATCAGAAGCAGGGTGATGGAAATGGAGGAAGGCCAAGGGGAAAATTCAATAGGGAGGATGCGAAAAGGAAATTCCCATGTAACGGGTGCGGCAAGTTGAGGCACTGGAAGGACGAGTGTAAGGCTGTGCAGAGTGGTAATGTGCCGATTAATGATTTAAATCCACAGAATCAGAATGAGGTGCCACGGAAGACCCAGCAGCAGGTAATACAGAATCAGTTACCCCCTGCACCTATGCCAAAATACAGGAGCAAAGCACAACAGAGTGTAGATACCACAAATTGGGAAGGAAGGGAAAGGAGAGATACAGCAACTTCACAATTTCTTCTAAGTAATACATTCTTTTGTGATGAACCTTACTGATGGTGCCTGAGGGTAAGCATGGGCGGATTTTGCGAATTCGCGGTTCGCGAATTTGCTTATTCACGAATTCGCAATCCGCAAAATCCGCGAACTCTCGCGAATTTGCGGATTTTTCTTTTTTTTGTGTTTGCAAGGGTTTCTGCCAGTTCGCAAGGGTTTTTGTACCAGTTCGCAATTGCAAACTTACTTGTCGGCTTGCAACGGTTGCGACTATGTTGTTTCTACATCTGGTTCATCATCACAGGTTCACAGCACCCTCTGTTTCACCACTGCCAACCTCTGGTTCACCCATGCCACCCTCTGGTACATCACTGCCACCCTCTGGTTCATCACTGTAGATTATGGGGGGGGAAAGCAAGCACACCTGCCCTGCTTCAACTGACATGAATTAATTTGGGGTTGATTAATGTGTCACTGAATTTAAACTTCCAGTCTGGCACCTGCTTCCTTATCTGTAATTTGCTTTCTGTTGCAGCGCAATTTTTTTTCACAGGACCTTTGTGGCCTACTTGCAGCTATTCTATGAGCCTGCTGTGAGGGTCAGAGCAGGGTCATGGAATAGTTGCAAGTAGGCAACTGAACTCTGGAGGGGCCCCTCAGGAAGCACTACAGGGAATGGTTACTAATGATGAGTTTGAACTTTTGCACCTGCAGAGTGCTTTCAGTTTAGCAAAACTCATTTTTCTGCAATTTCGTGGGATTCGCTGGGCGCGAATTTGCGCGAGATCGAATTTGGAAGCCGCAAATTCGTGCGAATATGCGATTTGTTTTTTTGCGGCGTGTTAGTTCGCAAGGTTTTGTGCGTTTTAGCGAGCCGCTTGTAGCGCAACGGCGCGAAGTTACCCTCACGGTCGTTCACGGGCACGGCCATCTTGTTTGCATGACGTATTTCCGTTTCCGGGCGCGATGTGTAATCTCGCAAAGTGTGCGACTCGCTAGTACAAGTTTGCGTGTGATCGCGAGGGAAATCTTGCGCAAACTTACCCACGCGGTCGTGAACGGGCGCGGCCATCTTGTTTCTCATTCATTGCTATGGTTCTGGGCATGCTTTCTGTATCCTCTCTGAATCTCTGCCATCATTTGCTTGCTGAAGTTTTTTTTAATCTATTTTACTTATTATTTTCCCTCTATTTTTCTAGCTCTATATTTTTGTGTTTTCTGCTACTTTTGGCTAATTTTAAACTACTTTTTTAAACTCTTTTCTTTTCCTCTTCCCTATTCTATTTCTTCTTTATTATTTAGCTTCCTTTCTGCCCAGACCATGGTAAAGGGAGCCGGGAAGCATCCTGAGAAGGGGAAGGGTCCCGCACCCCGTGCCGGGCTCCCATGCGGGCGTTTGAGGGGGGAGACAGTCACAGCCCGGGAGATCTTCAGCGCGGAGGAGGTGGCCGCACTAGTTTTTTATGTTCAGCGCCGCCTCCCCAGGACCATCATGGCAGGCGGCAAGATCGCTAGCTGGTACGGGATCCGGAAACGCCGGAAGCGGTGGGAGAAGGTGTGCCGGGCCATGTACCAACACTCTCGGGTCCGGCGCACCTACATCCAGGCCACCCCCCGTTGGACGGATCTCCTGGACCGGGAACGCGACCTGATCGACCTGCTTGGCCTTGAGATCCCCGGGCTTGGTGAGTAGTAGTAGCTATTTCTTCAGTACTCTGTTTTCTCCTGCTCTGTGTGTTATTATATTGCAAATTTTTGTTTTTTACCAAGAGCAATAATGCTGCTGATTACATTGTTGGTAAATTATATTTCAAAATCTTCTGTGCATTTCAGGTGCACTGCTCTCCTTCTCAGTAGCGTTGCTACCATGCTTATTTGTTTTCGATGTTGTGTTCATTTCATTGGCCTAAGAAATTATGTATGAGTGTAGTTTAAAGAACTGTGTAATGCTAGACACTAAGGGTCAGATTTTTAATTACCGGCGCATCCCTGCAAAGTAGCAGGGATGCGCCAGTAATTTTGCGCCACGCCACCACCACCCATGGTGCGCCGTATTTACAATGCGGCGCACCATGGGCCCAAAACGCCACCGAAGCGTTATGCATCTGTGCCGTAAAGGCAGCGCATTACTGGAGTTGCGTCACAACGATGGCGCAGCTCCAGCAATGCTCTGGGGTGCCCTATCTCCCCAATGCTGCGTCAAGCCGTACGTCTGCTTCAAGCAGGCGCAGGGTTTGAGCCATGCATCATTGTCCTAAAAGTGACTGATTTAAATCTTGTAGATTTCCCTCAGCCACTTTTAGGATGCGTTCCTGCGCAGGAATGCCCTCCCTTGCGCCGGAACGCCCCCTGATGGCGCAGGGCTTTACAACGTGATGCATCTCCTATATGCGTCACATTGTTAATATTCTCCGCACCATGGCGCCTCTTTTGTTCTGCTGCTGCGTCAAAAAAGTCACGCAACAATGGAGCAAAAGAGCCGCAAGGGGCTTCTAAATCTGCTTCTAAATCTGCCCCTACAGACTCAAGTCCAGTCCTTCCTTTGTACACCTGGCAATAAGAAGAAATAGTGGTGGTGGATTGATAGTTTGAGTATTTTAATGACTGGTTAATGTAGTAGGAAACATTTTAGTGTTGTCGCTGATCTACAATCTCGATGGACTTTGTCTGTCACTTCGCGTGCTGCGGACTGCTGCCTGCCAGTCCTAGGCGAACCTTTTTAGTAGTTTGTTGAGTGAGTTACATAACTTTCCAAGTCGACGGTCCACAAATCAAGCAATACTAATATCGTAGTAGACCACATGAGATAAGTCAATATATCCCGTGGAATAGTTGTCTATTCGCTATTTTGTCAAAATATTTTGGTATTGTTCTTTTGAAATGTTTGATTTGGTTGACAAATCAACCATGTTTTCTGTCTTTCTTTCTTTCATGTTGTACATCAGCTCCCCCCAGGGGCAAGAGGGCATTGGAGGAGGCTGCTTCTGCTGCTGAACAAGGCCAGGATTGGTCAGGCGAGGGCTCCTTTGCTGGCCCCGGTAAGTTTTAATTTTGATATAGTGTACCTATTTTTTCCTACAGTTCCTCATTCGATTTTTTCTAAATCGTCTTTGATCTTCTTGTAGACTGTATCTAAATTCTTATCCTTCCTCGACTATGACTCCCTACTAGATTATTCTTATAGTCTGTCTGTGTAGCTAACTAAGATTGCACATTTGGAAAAAGGTGTAAAACGAAACCCACATTCTAGTCAGCAATAGCTCTATGCACTGAGTGCAGACCTCTGGGATTGTCCATAATGTCTTTTCAAGTCTTCTAAATGTTTATGCTTTGACAATTACCAACAATAAAAAGGTGAATGACCACCAAGAAAGAATAAGATACTACTTTACTTTTGGTTTGGATAGGAGGACAATCCATACTACTACTGTTGCAGGGACAAATCTGCACAAACAGAACTATGGACACTAAATAGTGCATTGTTTATCAATTATAATAGGCGCAGGTAGACTTTCCCCATACCTCAGTGATATCAGACTATGAAGAACCCCCAATCTCCTTACTGACTAGATAGTGTGGCAGAGTCATTTAGCTCCGGAATTCATCAATGATTGATCCCCAATGATGATTATCCAATGCAGGACAAGAGTACGGTGTCAGAGTCCAGAAGTGTCAGAGGCACGGACTCATGCTTGCAAATTGCAAAACCTTTTGCTCATTCACTCATGACCAAAAACCACAGAGTCTATTTAAGTTTTAAAGCTTTATTAAAAGTAAAAAGATTTATTAAAATCAAGCTTGTCATAAAACAGAAACGGTTGATTAAAATGGAAAAGTGCTTATAGTGATATTTCACACATTTATTGTGGGCGAGCCGAGCCCTCACCTGGTTTGAACTTTAATTTTTCTTTTTGGTGCTGAATCGTTGGTCCCTCTGTCCTAGTGGTGATGATGATTTGTTCCTAGAACTGAAGCTTCGTCTGTTATGAGAAAAATGGTGCGTGTTAAAAAGCAAGCATTCATCAGTTGTGCCAAAAAGTGCAGCAAGACAACACCCTTCCCTGGAAAAAGGGACATTTTTACTTTAGAGTAGACAGTCACAAATTATTAGATTGGTTTCTGCATTCACATTTCTTCATTCCTAGACAAAATACTAGTGAGTGGTGTATGTCTATGACATCTAACATTCTTAAATGTACTTTGTAGGTGGAACATCTGGTGCTGGGCCCAGCGCGGAGGTAGAGGAGGAAAGCTCTGGGGAGGAGGCAGTGCAAGTGCCGGACCAAACTGCTGTGCGGGTTGCCACGGTAGTGGCAGGCAGTGGTAAGCTTTCATATTCCTTACTTATTGAGATTGCAGACTGCATAGTGTGCTCCCCGTGAGAAAACATAAGGTTTGTCCAGATGAGAGACATGAAGAAGAATGATTGACATATAGTTTGAATCGATGGATGCCTGGATCATGAAACTATCTGACTCTTAGATAGCATATGTGTATCTAGAGAGAGTAGATGGTCACTGTTATGTTATGTTATGTTATGTTAAATGAACTTGTTGAGCGCAACTAACACCATTAGGTTTCTTGGCGCTTTGCTGAGGGAGCCGGAAATAGAAACAAAAAGAAAGGCAACTAATTATAAAACTCAGTGAAAAGAAAAGTTTTAAGGGAAGATCTAAACTTGGGGTAAGGGGAAGACAACCTAAGAGGGAGGGGTAGGGAGTTCCAAAAAGACGGGCTAAAAAAGAAAACCTAAGGCCACCGTGTTTCTTCCTCTTGAATCTGGGGACTGATAACAAACTCATCTGAGATGATCGGAGGGTACGGGGAGGGGCATAAGGGTGAAGCAGGGAGGAAATGAAGAGAGGGCTGTGACCTGCAAGATTTTTGGAAATAATGCAGCCAAGCTTGAATTTGCATCGAGCCGTTATCGGAAGCCAGTGGAGACTTTTTAAAAGGGGGCGAACATGTTGATCTTTAGGTTGGCAGTAAATCAGGCGGGCAGCCTGATTTTGGATCAACTGAAGTCTCCTAAGTTGATAAGCAGGAATGCCTACATATAGTGCATTTGCGTAGTCAAGCCTAGACATGACTAACGCAAGCAGAGCCAAGATAAGAGCATCAGTGGTGAGTAGGCGGGAGATTTTACGTTGGAAATGGCTTGATGATACTACGGCGCTAATCTGGGGTGTCATCGAAAGGTCACTGCTAATGACAACTCCCACACTTTTGGCTGAATTAGCAGAGCATGGAGGGCTGCCGAGGCTTGCAGGCCAAAAGGAGGGATGCCAAGGATTGGAGGGTCCAGCTTGGTCTTGTCGGGGTTGAGCTTCAGGTGGTTTAAGCCCATCCAATTGCTGATAAAACAGAGGGTGTTTTGAAAGGTAGAGATAGATTCATCAGAGGAGTCGATGGTGAAGATCAATTGAATGTCATCCGCGTAATTAAACGCGGAGACATTAAAACTACGGAGGGAACGAATTAGTGGGGCCAGGTACAAATTAAAAAGGAGAGGGGATAAGGAAGAACCCTGTGGAACGCCGCAGGTCAGCTCGACTTGGGTGGCAGAGAACTGGGACAGCCTGACTGCTTGATGGCGTTGAGTCAAGAAAGACCGAACCCAGTCCAGGGCGGTGCCCTGGATGCCAGCCTCTCTGACACGGTCGACCAAGATGTCATGGTCGACCGTGTCAAAGGCAGCCGACAGATCCAAAAGGACCAGGGCTTGACAGGTGTTAGAGTCGGCCCCCCTGCGCAGTTCGTCCATCACAGAAAGGATAACTGCTTCTGTGGAATGCGCAGGTCTGAACCCAGCCTGCTGAGGGTCTAAAACACACGAGTCTTCCACAAAGGAACTAAGGATTTGGGTAGCGTGCGACTCCAGAACTTTACTGAGGAAAGGGAGGAGGGAGATTGGGCGGTAGTTGCTCATGATGGAGGGGTCTGCCGAAGGTTTTTTCAAAATGGCAACCACCTCGGCCTGTTTGAAGGATCCAGGAACCTCCCCGATAGTCAGAGAGCTGTTTAAGAGGGCTAGGGGGGGTTCAGGACAGGAGATAAAGGCTTCCCGAAGGGCCCAGGGGGGGCAACAATTGCTAGGGGAACCAGAGGAAACTTTATGCAAAAGTGTGAAAAAATTAGCCTTTGAGATAAGGGGGATCTGGGTCAAGGTTTGGGTATTAGGGTGGAGAGGGACATTGAGCGAGGGGGGGACCGGTGAGGCCGAAGGAGAAATACTGGTTTTAATCTTGGTGATCTTATCCACAAAGAATTGGTTCAAGGAGTCGCACAAGGACTGGGAAGGGAGGGGAGCAATGGTGACTCTCGCCGGGTTTGACAGTTCCTCAACAATTGAAAATATGTCCTTGGACTTGTTTGAGGAGTCCAAGATTTTGCTAGAGAAGTAGCGAGACTTAGCCAGATTTATTGCCGACTTGTACTCTCTCATCTGAGAGGAGAAAAGCTCTTTAGCCTCGGGGGAATATCTCCGACGCCAACGCCTTTCTGCCTGACGGAGACCGAGTTTCAGTGATCTAAGGTCCTCGGTAAACCACCGTTGGGCGTCATGTCTGCGCCTCGTCTTAACTGATTTTAAAGGAGCCACCAAGTCAGCGGCAGAGATAAGCCAGTGAGTGAGGTTCTCTGACTGGAAATCAATGGAAGTGGTAGGCTCCGTAGTGAGTGGGGCAGATGTACTGAGAAGGGAGGTGAATTTGTTGAGATCAGCCTTGTTCCAATTGCGTGCCCGAAAATTGGATTCCCGGACCGTAGTGGCAGGAGAGGGTCTGGCTAAAGAAAAAGTAATTAAAAAGTGATCTGACCAGAGGCAAGGGAGAATGAGGGGTGCAGAGATGTCCAAGGAGGAGGTCCAAACCTGGTCCAGAATATGGCCTTTGACATGCGTAGGTGAATATATATGTTGGATACAATTTAAACCCGACATAAGATCTGAAAAAGCCAGTGAGTCAGGGGTTTCATGGGTGTCTGACGGCCAGTAATTAAAGTCACCCAGGACCAGGACATTAGTGTTGTTGATGGTGAGGTGGGATATAAGGTCACCGAACTGGACAGAGAAACTAGGCATGGATTGGGGGGGCGGTAAGTTAGGACACATACGAGTGATGACCCAGGTTGCTCCAATCTGAGTGCGAGGCAGTCAGTCATAGGGATGCTGGGGGTGGGTACTGGGGAAAAACGGATGGAATGCCTGATGATGGCTGCAACCCCTCCGCCGGTTTTATCAGAAGGGCGGTTAGCTTGCAGTATGTAGTATCCCGGAGGGATGGCTGCCAGCATGTCAGGGGAAGAATCATCTGTGAGCCAGGTCTCGTCAGAAACAAGATGTCAGGCTGTTCCGAGCCTAGTAGATAGAAGATGTCAGACTGATGGCTGACCAGAGACCGGGTGTTAAGGTACATCACAGATAGAGGAGGGTTAGGAGCCGTGACCCGAGGAGAAATACAGATCCTAGGGCCCGGGGCAGGAGGCTTGGCGGTGGATGATAAGGAGGAAATCTCAGGAAAAGTTGTCCTGACCGTATGCAAGCCGAATAGTGCAAGCCTGGGAGAAGACTGAGGAGGGGAGAACACAGGGTCGTGAAGTGAGATAAGGGAGGAACGGGAATAGGTGAGGAAAGAGGCAGAGTGACGTGCCCCATGCCCCAGCCGGCCGCGGACGGGCGCAGACGGGCTTAACTCAGGCGCAACTCCGGCGCGCCTACTACGCGCCCACTGCGCTCGTCCGCTGCGCTGACACATAGTGGCCGTTTAAATAGGGGCGGAACGAGGGTGGAGTGTCAGGGCTACACTGTAGTGAGGGTAAGCCCAAGCAAAGATGGCGCCCGCTACCACTGGGACCCCGCGATAACAGTCAGCCCCCAGTCAGCAGCTCACCTCTGGAAGTGGAAATAGCAGTTAGTTGCCTGCATAACAAAAGGTACAGTCAGATTATAATTTAAAAACAATGCGAAGCATAAAACGCCGCCGCTCGCAATCAGCGGGGCGAGGTGCAGGTAATATCAAGAGAGGCTCTCTCAGCGTCTGCAAGCCAGCCCACTGCCACTGGGCTGCTAGCAAACACTAGGCGAGAAGCGGGACACGCTCCTAAATAGGGGCGGAACGAGGGTGGAGTGTCAGGGCTACACTGTAGTGAGGGTAAGCCCAAGCAGAGATGGCGCCCGCTACCACTGGGACCCCGCGATAACAGTCAGCCCCCAGTCAGCAGCTCACCTCTGGAAGTGGAAATAGCAGTTAGTTGCCTGCATAACAAAAGGTACAGTCAGATTATAATCACTGGATGAACTAAGTGTTACTTTGAAGAGCATGTAACACCGCACCCGCACGTCCGTCCCAGTGTAGGAAAGGTAAGGAAAAGAAGTTGTAATTTTGTCCGAATACTACCATGAATAGTAGCAGTAGTTTGTATTGCAAGCACAGCATATATCCGGCTATTACGATGGCCACTCACTACCTCTGTTAATAAGTTTAGTAGAACTCGGTCATTCATGTGTGGATGTATCACTGTTCACTCAATAAAAAGCAAAGCACCTAAAGTCATCCCATATGTAAGCAAATACATACCATGTGCAGTGATAGATAATCAGATTATTTATCTTCTTCATTTTCTTTTTCTAGTATTCATTAGCACTGTAGGGTGAAAGTTAAACTAATTAAGCAGTAGCCCTTGTAACAGAGTATTCTCAGTGCCACCCATAATAAAAAAGTAAGAGCATCACCACCTGCATGTACTGTACTGGTACAGTAACGCAAGTCTGTCTCACTCATCATGGCGGGCGTCTGTTTTTCTCGGGTGCAAGTTGACTGCGCTGGCATTATGCCGGCTTGCAGAAGTTAACGTACCAATTTTGCTAAACAAGAGAGAAGAAGAAGAATAAGACTGGTGTACTGTCATAGTCGACTCTAATGGGGTGAGTCCATAGTGCTCGTAGAATTGATTCCTTAAACTCCCACTAATGTTAGAGCAAGGATGAAGAAGTGGGAGGTTAGATAGATACTGGCCACAATAGTTATGTACTGCGCTTGCAAGTTGCTAGTTCTACTGTGACACAACTTTCTGCTGAATCATTTTGTGTTATTCTTAAAGAGCCTTGGTTACAGACTATGTCTTTTTCTTTCTTCATATAGATGCTCCTTCCAAACCAACATGGAAGGAGCTGGCTAGGCGGGCCCGGCAACGGAGGCTGGAGGCCACTGTCGCCGAATATCGGCGGCTGGTGGCCCAGGAGGCGGAGGACACGCAGAGTACGTCTACAACATCTACGGCGACACCTGCATCCTCCTCCGCGCTCCCTGGGTCAGCCAGTCAGTGCAGCAGGTCTCCAGCGGTACGGAGCCGGGGTACCGCAGCCACCCGCCACTGCCGAGCAGCAAAGAAATCAGCTGCCCCCCACAGCAGTTACAAAAAAAGGATGTACCGCCTTTCCCTGAGGGTCTCCTACCTCGAGCAGGAGCTCCTCAACACCAAAACCCTGCTCGAGACCCTCCACAAGGAGCATGCCGACCTGGCCCGGAAAGTCAACAGCAGCAGCCAGCAATAGGAGGAAACTGTCTCTTGCCCCTTGTTTAAAGACTTCTGGGGGGTGGGAATTGGGAGTAGGGTTTTTTGGACTTTTCACAGACATTCGTTGGGGTTAGGGAGTGGGGGTGGGTTGGGTCTTGCGGGAGATTATTTTTGTTAGGGATATAAATATACTTTAAACTTTATCTTAGCATACATGTTTTTTTTACTGCTTTTGAGGCTGGTGGGTCGGGGTTTAACAGTAAGTTTGTTTTCCTGAAACTTAAGTGGCATCTTGATTCAAGTTGTGTAATTAATTTCCCAAATGTTTTCAAAACTAAGTGCCTCTCACAGAGTAAGTGAATTCCATAGTCCTAGGACTTTACTAGTACTAGCGCCAGTCTCTCGTCTCTCCTAATACTCCTTTATACTTCCTCCCCCCAAACGCTTATCTTACCTGTAATTTGTGTTTGGAAATAGGGCTAGGCACATGGCTGGCTGCACGGCAAATGGCGATTAAGGTTGGCAATCCTGGGCGGATGAAATGTCATAATTGCGGTGGTACTAGTGGTGTTACACAGTGGCAGTTGCGCATCTGAAAAAAAAAGAAAATGAAACCTTGTTTGTCCTTACCGTAGCATTAGAACGGTCCAATAGAGAATAGCAGGTGACAGTACCCTAGAACAGTGCCACAATGTAGCCTAACAAATGGTAAAGTATTGAAAGTATAACTAGTACTTGCGTTGAATTTCTTTGACATTGGCTACTACTACAAGAAATAGTACCGAAGGTGAAGGACACAGCAGCGTAATAATTTACCACGTCTAGGAGGAGGATGTTCTTGATGACCAATCAAGTTGATGGCGCACATGAAAATCTGCTTTCATTTGCCAATAGTGACTGAGTGTCAAGCTGAGTAAGAATAGAATATATCCTCGGATTCCTTCACCAGCCTGTTGCTATGACCTTATCCTCCCCAGCAAGTGTGTGGAATTATTGCTGTCATTTAGTCACACATCAATCAAAACCACACAGCCCGGGGGAAGAGGGTTAGGGTTTGGAAAATGGATGGGAATGGGGGATTTTGGGAAAGTTTTGTTGAGAGAAAAAAAAACACAGCATGGACAAACAATAATTGAAGATAAAGAAATCTTTGGATACAAAGCTAACCATAAATCTTTTAAGTGACATAAAGGAAGTGCATGCACTACTGCATGCATGGTTACTGAAAAGTAAGTAGTACATTTGACATTTGTGAATGGAAGAATGAGACAGTACAGGGCTGCAGTACTAATTATGCGTTTTCACTTGCCTATCTCTGCACTCAGAGAAACACTTCTTACATTAAATTAGGTTTAAAAAATAGCACCAGTAAAACCTATAGAATGGCTGTAGGGATGAATTTAGAAGCAGAGATCAAAGAAATGCAGAGTCACACTCATAGAAGTTCACAGCAATAAAATTTCTTAAAAGATAATTAGAAAAGAACGGATACTGTATCAGTATGTTGTTGTAGTTGTCCTGTTGAATTTGGTAAGTTGCATGCATCAAACCATTCCTCTTATTATCAGGACTCCTCCATTCCAGCTAAGGCTCCGTCCATCAATGTTGGTAACCAGAAGACACCCTGTCCACTGCCTGCCTGGTGGATGCTGATTGCGGCTCGCTAATGTGAAGCCTGACTTCATTTTTCCCATTGCACAGACTGAAACCCGGCCTATTGATGGAAAAACAGGAAGTGATATTAGAACACCACTGACAAATAAATATAAGGTATGTACGCTGTGTAGTGCAAAGAGTCACACTTTGAGTTTCCTAATAGGCAGTACAATATTTTTGAAAGTGCGTACTCTGTCTGAGTCTCCTTTTGAAGGATAAATAAGTATGGCGAATTAATTTAGCGGATCTTTCCCCTCAAGCTAGGTGTACTGTAAACTGTGTTTTAGAACAAAATTAGACCTTCCCAGCAGTGCTCCCACACCCTTACTAAACCCAGTCGCAAAAATGTAGAAGACCCCCAATCAGATCTCAAAAAACGAGGCCTAGTAGAAAAATGGTGACAAAGCGTACTTTGAAAGTAAAGTAGGGCCAAATCCCCCCTTACCCAACGTGGATTGTATTCAAACCACTTGCAAGCAAGCAAAAGTATCCATACCCAGCATCGCTCCAAGACTCGCAAACCCCCCCACAAACAGCCCCCCGCCCAAACACATGCAATACAATACTGCTAACCCTAACGAGCCCTAAGTTAAGAATAGTGGCAAACGCTTTCTTTAACTAGGCCAAATCCCCCCTTTCCCACTATGGATTTTCTTCAAACCACTTGCAACCAAGATTACACATTCCCACGAGTGCTGTAAGACCCAAGAACCCAGTTGCAAAAATCTAGAACACCCCTAAACACATGGAATACTGCTGCTAGTGCTAACCCTAACGAACCCTAAGTTACAAAAAATGCCAAAAGGCTTTTCAGCATGGATTTTGTTCAAACCACTTTTATCCGGTATTAGACCTTCCCAGCAATGCCCCAAGACCCGCCAGCCCACCCGCAAAAAAGCACAACACCCCCAAACAGCCAAAAAGCAAAAATTGAAAATCTCATACTTACAATATTTTTCGGCCTTCCTTCAATTCTGTCCAAACGCGCTGTGCAGCTAGGCCATAACTCCCGTTTTCCACCATGGATTTCCTGAAAAACAAATGCAATCAAAATTAGACTGTGCCAGCAGTGCTCCCAGACCCCAAAACCCACCCACAAACACCTGGAACCCCCCCAAAGAGCACCTCAAAGACAAGCAAGTAAGCAAGCGCAAAAAAAAATTCGCCTCCAATTTTGTCCAAACCACTTTTATACGGTATTAGACCTTCCCAGCAATGGCCCCAGAGCCGTCAACCCAGGCAAAAACAAGTAGAAGACCCCCAAACAGCCAAAAAGCAAAAATACAAAAATGGGGACTTAGTCATTTTCAGGCCAATTTCCAAAATCACTCCGCGCGCGCTCTGCAGCTAGGCCCTAACTCCCCTTTGCCACCATGGATTTTCTTCAAACATTTTGCAATCAAAAGTATCCATACCCAGCAGTGCTCCCAGACCCAGAAACCCACCCACAAACACCAGGAAGCCCCCAAACAGGACCCCGAAAACGCTAAATTGACCAAAATTTCAGAAAAAGCAAACACTTTTTCCTCATGGATTTTGTCCAAACCACTTTTATCCGGTATTAGACCTTCCCAGCAATGGCCCCAGAGCCGCCAACCCAGGTGAAAACAAGTAGAAGACCCCCAAACAGCCAAAAAGCAAAAGTACAAAAATGGGGACTTAGTCATTTTCAGGCCAATTTCCAAAATCACTCTGCGCGCGCTCTGCAGCTAGGCCCTAACTCCCCTTTGCCACCATGGATTTTCTTCAAACCTCTTGCAATCAAAATCATCCATACCCAGCAGTGCTCCCAGACCCCGAAGCCCACCCACAAACACCAGGAAGCCCCCAAACAGGCCCCCGAAAACATGATAGTGAGCAAAAAGGCAAAAACGTTTTCAAGTCTGATTTTGTCCAAACCACTTTTATCTGGTATTAGACCTATCTAGCAATACCCCAAGACAAGCCAACCCCCCGCAAAAAAGCACAACACCCGCAAACAGCCAAAAAGCAAAAATGGAAAATCTCATACTTACAATATTTTTCGGCCTTCTGTGCAAACGCGCTGTGCAGCTAGGTCATGACTCCACTTTTCCACCATGGATGTCCTAGAAAACAAATGCAATCAACATTAGACTGTGCCAGCAGTGCTCCCAAGCCCCCCAAACAGCCCCTGAAAACATGATAGTGAGCAAAAAGGCAAACACTTTTTCAAGTCTGATTTTCGCCAAACCACTTTTATCCGGTATTAGACCTTCCCAGCAATGGCCCCAGAGCCGTCAACTCACCCGCAAAGAAGTAGAACACCCCCACAAGTGCAGAGTCTTTCTTCATTGGGCGTAATCCAGCCCTCTGCTTTGAGGGAAATAGGAGTCTGGAGGAGGAGGATAGAGGAGCATGTTCTTGTGAACTTGTGAACCTGAGGAATGCAGACTGTGGCACCTTCAAATCAATAAGCAAATAAGTGAAAACAGTTCTGCTGATGGGCTTGTTTTTGTGATTAGGTGATTAAAGTTTTTATTTATATTGACTTTGCAAAACAAAGAAAGACATACACACAGGAATAAAAGTTAATAAGGACGAAAAAGAAAGTTATTGATTCATTGGCTCATTTTCAAGGCTCTGTGTCAGGGAAGAAGAGTTCGTCCTCATACTTTGCGAATTCAGGCGGGAGTAGGTCACCTAACAGAGAAGAAATTCCCTCATCTAAGTTGGTGTCCTCGTCTTCTTCCGGCGTGTATTCTCGTACTTTGTAATCTGGTGGTATGAGGTGCTGATTCATCTTGATCATTGTTAACCGAGAGGCGGGTCCTTTTGCAAGTTACAATGACACCAGCAGCACTGAAAACACATTTAGAGGACACGCTTGCGAGTGGGCAAGACAAGTAGTTTATAGCCAGGTTGGAGATCTCTGGCCACAATTCTTTTTTTCCATCCCAATACGCCAATGGGTCATCATGAACATAGACCTCTGTTGAGTCATTCAGATAGTCCTGCACCATCGACTCAAGGTTCTCCACGGTTCCTCCACTTTGCTTACTTTTTGCTGGGACCTTTTGAGAAGTAAACCCAAGCTCAATTAGCCAATGCTCTTCTTCACACAATGTTACTGTTGTGTCTGGTGCAGACGATCCGGTTGCTGGTGTCTTTAATGGCTGAGAGGTCACTTCTGCCACAGCCACAGGTGCAGAAGTGGATTCTTTTGACTAGGATGGCCTGCTGATGCTGATGTAATGCCTTTTACTTCAATTTCCTGCCTTTCTCTTTCAAACCGAGTGGCTGACACAGCTAGCCAATGTTTGTACTTAGTAACTTCTGCGTCATCAAAAGGAAAGAATACTCTGCCTGCCAGTGCCTTTTTGTACCATGGATCCAGAATAGTAGCACAAATGTAATGCTGTTCTAAGTGGATCATTTGAAGACGTTCATCGCCAAGTAGGCGCTGTAATAATTTCTCCGCCAAATGAAAAGCTTCTTACTTTTCTTCATGTTTTTGAAACATAGAAGACACCGCCTTCAGTTGGTGCTCTAGCATGCGCAACAATGGGATAGTTTTTCCCAAATTACAGTCCTCCCTGCTGACTGAACGCGTGAAGACCTCAAAAGGACGAAGCATGTCTGTCAGGCTTTTAACTAGCTCCCATTGCTCAGCATCTAGCCTCAGGTCCTTCATAGCTGTACTCAGTGTTAAGAAATACTGATCGACTACCGTAAACTGCTCATACAGACGCTCAAGCATGTAGAAGGTTGAGTTCCAACGTGTTGCCACCTCCTGGATGAGTGCTTTCACTGGCAGTCGACGTTCATGTAGCAGGCCCCTCAGATGCTTCCGGGCCTTAAAAGAATGACTGAAATGTGTCCACATTCTTCGGCAGGTGGTCAGTAACTCGCACACTGGACTTTCTCCACTCAAGAATTTTTTAACAACCAGGTTTATACAGTGCGCCAAACACGGCACTCTGAAATATTTACCCAGTTCCATGGCCTTAACTACATTGGCGCCATTATCCATGGAAACATAACCAATCTTGCGTTTTTTTGGGGACAGCCATTGAAAGACCTTTGTGTTAAACTCCTTCAAAATGTTTTTCTCCTGTATGACTTGTCTCCATGCCAAACATGGCTAGTGTTGCATGTTTCCGAGCAGCTTTAAAAACGTTGTCCGGGTCAACACCTGCCCTTAGCTTTGCTGTAAAGCAGTGAGAAGCTCTGTTAATGCTATCTTAAGCTTCTCAAGGAGACTAGGGGGGAAACCAAGTGGTGCCCTTTTAGCCTTGTATAGAGCAAAATCCTTGGCTATAGCTAGGTACGGGGCTGGATTATGGGGTTATGTAAAAACTGAAACCATCCAAACTGAAGTTAATAAGTTTTTATGTTCAATATTAGGACTCCCCGCATCAACACCCACTTTCCCAGTCCATCAGGAGCTTGGAGTAGGATACATTACTGATGTCCTCTCTATGGCACCTTTACTTTTGTGGATAAGAGTGTGGACAAATAACAACTTAGGCCTCAACCACAAAATCTTATTGGACTGCCTAAAATTGGATAAGTTTAAAGATATTGCTTGGCTGGCATACATCGACAAGTGCTCTGTAGAACTAGGACGTCCAGAGATTTTCTCCTCCCCGCTTGATCTACAAAAAGCGGACCTAGCTTGGGTCAAGGAAAATTTCTACAAACTTAGGTCCTTGGAGAGAGAACTACACCAGTTAACAAAACCTACGGTCAGAGCGCATTATATGACACTCACCCGTATTGCCATCCAACCGTATCTTGCCCTAGTCAATATCCCGTTTCACAGATGGCTTCTGGTTAAATTTAGATTTAACCAGATCTACTTAGTACTCTGTGACAAACAGGGATGGTTCAAGCCTGAGGATGCACCTGTATGTGGATGTGACAACTTTTCCATACAAGACAATATGCACCTTATGTTATTCTGCCCTTTTTATCTTGCTCCAAGGCAAAAGTATCTGTTACCCTTGTTGAAGGGGAAAGCGTTCATGCAAGCAAAACCTGCTCTTTTGTACCTACAAATGCTAGACTCCCCCCTGGTAATGTTCAGTGTGGCAAATTACCTTGTCGCTGCTGTTCGTATTAGGAGGAGGAAAGTACAAACTAACCTGTAGGGGGATGTAATGAATTTGGTATCTCTTGCTTTTTTGCACACGATGAGACTTTTAAACTGACCTTTTTATTACTCAAAAAATGCACTGTTCAATATGAAATAATTTTTATTTGTATTGTATCATATGGAATTTTTATTATACTTGTATTGTATTATGTAAAAAATTTCATTTTTAAAAATATGTACTTGGAATGATTTTAACTGCTGTAGTATGCTTTTATGATTTTTTAACAAAATCGAATAAAGTGGTTTTTGACTTTGACTTTGACTTAGCTTTGCTGTAACTCCTGAAAAAGAGGCCCAGTGTGCAGTGATGCACATGTAATAAGTGCCTGCGCCACTGGTCCACATGTCTGTTGTCAGATGTATAGTGTGGACAGCACTCTTCTGCAAAGCTGCCCCAATCACCTCCAGCACATCTGCATGTAGTGCTGGAACCGCAACTCTGGCAAAATAGAACCGGCTAGGAACCTTCCATTTAGGGCTGAGCATTGCCACTAATTCAAGAAAACCAACCCCTTCCACAAAAGAAAAAGGGAGAAGATCCAGAGCTAGCATTTTAGCCAGCTTAGTGTTATACAGACGCGTCAGTGGGTGGTTGCGTTCAAATGGCGCTTCTGAAAACAACATGCTTCTAATGGTGGGCTGAACCATGATTTTACAGGATGATGATGATGACTTCTTCGACCCAGTTACGCTCTGTGACGATGAACTTTTTCGCATTGGTGTCTCACTCTCTCCCACACTCTTAGTGTGGCTCACAGGAGGTGTGCTTCTGACAGGGGTACTGGGTGTAAGTGAAGAAATGTTTGACGCTTCTTCCTCCTCGTCATCATCAGATGAAACATCAACGTATACAGTTTGTTGACTTCCAATTCGGGCTTCCTTGATCTCCTTTAGGTGCGCATGCCATTGGACAGTGTGCTGTCTCTCAAGATGACCTCTCTGGCCTCTGGTACCGTAGTTGGTACCAAGCTTACCACGACTAACTGCAAGCTTACAAATGCTACAAATGGCTATGTTTTCCCTTATTGTGCAAACACTAAAGAAGTCCCAAACTGATGACTTCAAATGTCTGTGGGGGGTGGAGGAGGCGATACTGGTGGTCATGCTGCTAATGCCAGATGAAGTGGAGGATGTGTGTTGCCGAACTTTACTACGTTGTGCACTTGCACCACCATTAATTGAGGTTGAGGAGGATAGAGGTCCCTTCTGGCGAGAAAAAAATATTGAAGCGGTAGGTGGTGGTGTACTAGTTAACTCAAATGATGGTGTTGCCATTGCCTCCTCGTCAACAACATCACGCTCAGCAGCTTTTCGGGCTAGGGTCAAAATGTGTGTTTGCTGCATGCCCGCTGAGGCTGGAGTGGCGTGTATGATGACCGTGTCGTCGTTGTGAGAGTCTTCATCAGCAGGAGTAGTATACGCCACTTCTTCTTCAGCACCACACTCCATAAGTATGAGAGTTTCGGGGACCTTCCTTTTACGCTTAGCTACCTTTGTCAGATCATGGTGTGCCTCACTCTCAGACGGCAGTGGTGGTTCCCAAGTTAGATCCATATCATCAGAAGGAAGGGGGCTTGAAGAATATGTAGACACCATCCTTGATCTTTTCCTTGCTAGACAATGAATGATCAGGAGGAGTGGCTTCCTCAAATGACAGCTCGGCTTGAATGTCGATTTCCTGATGTGCCCCTACTTCGGGAGGAACAACTATTGTGGGCACTTGTGCTCCTCCATCCACCTCTGCTTGCGCATCTCCTTGCGCTGCCTCTCCTTTCACATGTACTTGGGCTTGTACTTGCACATGTGGTTGTTGTCGCGGCTGTGGTTGTTGAACACTCGTCAGATGAGTTACAACAACCTGTGTTGATTGAGGGACATTGCTGCTACTTTCTTGCAATGAGCCAACATCACTGATCGATGGTGATTGAACAACTCTTCTTGCTAGAGGAGCTACGGGGAACTTTTTTTGGGGCCATCTTCTTCAGATGTCAGAACAGCAGGCCGCAGTTGCACGAGTTGCAGAGTTGTCTTGTCTGTGGCCACACGTGACGTCGCGTGACATTATGCTGCACACACACTGCTGGAGGACTTCTTCCTGGCACTGGTGGTTCTCTTGTGCACCTAAAAGCAATGGAAGACAGAGGAACATCAGTTATACACCCCAAAAAGTCGAAAAACACGTAAAAATCAGCACAATCCCATGCCATCCATGCCCTCATGATGTTTAAATTCAAGACACCCCACAGAAAGACTAGGCCCAGGTACCACTCACTACCCCTGGGCATAATGGATGAAAGCTAGGCAAAATGGGTGCAGGCCTGAGAACACTGCCTGCATTCAAAATGGCCCCTTGCCCCCCAGCACATGGCCAGGGCCTGCCTGTACCAGCACTCAAAATGGCCCCCACCCACATGGCCAGTCCCCATCAACACCCCAAAAAATCAAAAAACACACAAAAATCACCACAATCCAATGCCATCCATGCCCTCCATGATGTTTACATTAAAGAGACCCCACAGAAAGACACAGTCCATGCACCTCTCACTACACCTGGGCAAAAGGCCCCAACAGCAGCCAAAAAAATCGAAAAACACAGAAAAATCTGCACAATCCCATGCCATCCATGCCCTCATGATGTTTAAATTCAAGAGACCCCACAGAAAGACTAGGCCCATGCACCACTCACTACCCCTGGGCATAATGGATGAAAGCTAGGCAAAATGGGTGCAGGCCTGAGAACACTGCCTGCATTCAAAATGGCCCCTTGCCCCCCAGCACATGGCCAGGGCCTGCCTGTACCAGCACTCAAAATGGCCCCCACCCACATGGCCAGTCCCCATCAACACCCCAAAAAATCAAAAAACACACAAAAATCACCACAATCCAATGCCATCCATGCCCTCCATGATGTTTACATTAAAGAGACCCCACAGAAAGACACAGTCCATGCACCTCTCACTACACCTGGGCAAAAGGCCCCAACAGCAGCCAAAAGAATCGAAAAACACAGAAAAATCTGCACAATCCCATGCCATCCATGCCCTCATGATGTTTAAATTCAAGAGACCCCACAGAAAGACTAGGCCCATGCACCACTCACTACCCCTGGGCATAATGGATGAAAGCTAGGCAAAATGGGTGCAGGCCTGAGAACATTGCCTGCATTCCAAATGGCCCCTTGCCCCCCAGCACATGGCCAGGGCCTGCCTGTACCAGCACTCAAAATGGCCCCCAACCACATGGCCAGTCCCCATCAACACCCCAAAAAATCGAAAACACACAAAAATCACCATAATCTAATGCCATCCATGCCCTCCATGATGTTTACATTAAAGAGACCTCACAGAAAGACTCAGTCCATGCACCACCCACTACCCCTGGGCAAAAGGCCCCAACAGCAGCCAAAACAATCGAAAAACACAGAAAAATCAGCACAATCCCATACCATCCATGCCCTCATGATGTTTAAATTCAAGACACCCCACAGAAAGACTAGGCCCAGGCACCACTCACTACCCCTGGGCATAATGGATGAAAGCTAGGCAAAATGGGTGTAGGCCTGAGAACACTGCCTGCATTCAAAATGGCCCCTTGCCCCCCAGCACATGGCCAGGGCCTGCCTGTACCAGCACTCAAAATGGCCCCCACCCACATGGCCAGTCCCCATCAACACCCCAAAAAATCGAAAAACACACAAAAATCACCACAATCCAATGCCATCCATGCCCTCCATGATGTTTACATTAAAGAGACCCCGCAGAAAGTCTCAGTCCATGCACCACTCACTACCCCTGGGCAAAAGGCCCCAACAGCAGCCAAAAAAATCGAAAAACACAGACAAATCAGCACAATCCCATGCCATCCATGCCCTCAATGATGTTTAAATTCAAGACACCCCACAGAAAGACTAGACCCATGCACCACTCACTAGCCCTGGGCAAAAGGCCCCAACAGCAGCCAAAAAAATCAAAAAACAAAGAAAAATCAGCACAATCCCATGCCATCCATGCCCTCATGATGTTTAAATTTAAGACACCCCACAGAAAGACTAGGCCCATGCACCACTCACTACCCCTGGGCATAATGGATGAAAGCTAGGCAAAATGGGTGCAGGCCTGAGAACACTGCCTGCATTCAAAATGGCCCCTTGCCCCCCAGCACATGGCCAGGGCCTGCCTGTACCAGCCCTCAAAATGGCCCCCACCCACATGGCCAGTCCCCATCAACACCCCAAAAAATCGAAAAACACACAAAAATCAACACAATCTAATGCCATCCATGCCCTCCATGATGTTTACATTAAAGAGACCTCACAGAAAGACTCAGTCCATGCGCCACTCACTACCCCTGGGCAAAAGGCCCCAACAGCAGCCAAAACAATAGAAAAACACAGAAAAATCAGCACAATCCCATGCCATCCATGCCCTCAATGGTGTTTAAATTCAAGACACCCCACAGAAAGACTAGGCCCATGCACCACTCACTACCCCTGGGCAAAAGGCCCCAACAGCAACCAAATCAATCGAAAAACACAGAAAACCCAGCACAATCCCATACCATCCATGCCCTTATGATGTTTAAATTCAAGACACCCCACAGAAAGACTAGGCCCATGCACCACTCACTACCCCTGGGCATAATAGATGAAAGCTAGGCAAAATGGGTGCAGGCCTGAGAACACTGCCTGCATTCAAAATGGCCCCTTGCCCCCCAGCACATGGCTAGGGCCTGCCTGTACCAGCACTCAAAATGGCCCCCACCCACATGGACAGTCCCCATCAACAACCCAAAAAATTGAAAAACACACAAAAATCAACACAATCTAATGCCATCCATGCCCTCCATGATGTTTACATTAAAGAGACCTCACAGAAAGACTCAGTCCATGCACCACTCACTACCCCTGGGCAAAAGGCCCCAACAGCAGCCAAAAAAATCGAAAAACATAGAAAAATCAGCACAATCCCATGCCATTCATGCCCTCAATGATGTTTAAATTGAAGACACCCCACAGAAAGAATAGGCCCAAGCACCACTCACTACCCCTGGGCATAATGGATGAAAGCTAGGCAAAATGGGTGCAGGCCTGAGAACACTGCCTGCATTCAAAATGGCCCCTTGCCCCCCAGCACATGGCCAGGGGCTGCCTGTACCAGCACTCAAAATGGCCCCCACCCACACGGCCAGTCCCCATCAACACCCCAAAAATCGAAAAACACACAAAAATCACCACAATCCAATGCCATCCATGCCCTCCACGAGGTTTACATTAAAGAGACCCCACAGAAAGACTGAATCCATGCACCACTCATTACCCCTGGGCAAAAGGCCCCAACAGCAGCCAAAAAATCGAAAAACACAGAAAAATTAGCACAATCCCATGCCATCCATGCCCTCAATGATGTTTAAATTCAAGACACCCCACAGAAAGACTAGGCCCATGCACCACTCACTACCCCTGGGCAAAAGGCCCCAACAGCAGCCAAAAAAATAAAAAAACACAGAAAAATCAGCACAATCCCATGCCATCGATGCCCTCATGATGTTTAAATTCAAGACACCCCACAGAAAGACTAGGCCCATGCACCACTCACTACCCCTGGGCAAAAGGCCCCAACAACAGCCCAACAATAGAAACATCCAAAATTGTAGTTGCAGCAACTGTAATGCCCCAAACAAACTTACTTGTGAAATTTCTAATCCAAAAGTGATCCAAAGAAAGTCAAAAAGGCCTCAAATCCAAATATCCAGCAGCATCCACAAAAAGTAATCCTTCCAGGTCAAGATCCGAATGAAAGTGACCAGCACATGAAGAAAGCACTGGGAGGAGCCTGCTGGACAGGAACAGGAAGTTGGAGACTGTGGGGCACTTTCTTCCTCCCACCCCCCCCCCCACCCTCCCAAAAAGGACTCCTTGCAAAACAAAGTGCAGGCAAATGACAGCCTGAGGAGTTATTCTGATAAAAATCATAATTTTCAGAAGGTTTATGCTGCTTGCTGGTGGATTTCTTGTGCAGAATTGCAAATTTTGCAATTTCGCGAGTGCGAGATTGTTGCTGCTTGTCGCATCTACGTGTTCGCAATCGCGAACTCCCGTGATACGTGATCACGGCGTACTCGTGTTGACAAACTCTCGCTGTGTAAGGTGGCAAGCCGCGATAACGTAATCGCGGTCGCCAAACTCCAGCGGGATCCCGCAGCAAGATCCAAAATGGCGCAGCACACGCAAAATATCGAGAAAAACAACTCGGCAAACGCTGAATGACGGTAAGTGAACGCCGTGCGCCGCAATATTGTATCACCAAGCAAAAAAATCCGCTGCGTGAGAATGTGCTGATTTTCGGCAAATTCGCGAAAGTTCGCGGATTGCGAATTTACCGAAAATCCGCAAAATCCGCGAGCGGAACGGATTTTCCGCCCATGATTACCTGAGGGGGGAGGACGTGGAGTACGTGCTTGGCGCATCCTTGCCGGTAGACCACTCAGGGCCATACATTGAAGGAAAGGTTGAAGGATATGATGTCACCTTTCTGTTGGACACTGGTGCTACCCGTTCTACTGTGAGAACAGCAGACGTTCCGAACCTACCCCTCTCGGGAAAAGCGATCAAAGTAGTGGGCGTTGCAAATAAACAAATTAGTACCCCAGTTACAGAACCAATGGAAGTTAGAATAAGCAATTTTAAAGAAATGCATAGATTTGTTGTCTGTGATTCAAGTCCAGTAAACCTGCTAGGTCGAGACTTACTGTGCAAAATGAATTGCACTATTTTCTGTACCCCAAATGGTGTTGAAATTCAAACCCCAGACGAAGAGGGAATATATAAATTAATGTTAGCAAGACCAGAGACAGAAATTAAAAGACTGACAATAGAAGACTTACCAGAAGAACTGCAACAGTCGGTAAAACCAGATGTATGGGACTTTCCTGGAAAACATGTAGGATTAATGGCAAATGTTGACCCAATAAAAGTGACAATTAGAGAAGATGCAGTTTACCCAAATACTCGACAGTATAAAATGAGTTCAGAAATAAAAGCAGATGTTGCAGTAGAAATAAAACGTTTGGTTGAAGTAGGCATTTTACAAGCAATAATAAACAGTCCATGTAACTCTCCTATAATTGGTATAAAGAAACCGAGCGGAAAGCTCAGAGTAGTACAGGACCTGAGAAAGATTAATAAGATTGTTGTCCCATGCTGTCCAGTCGTGCCAAATTCTGCAGTGTTTCTATATCAGATACCGTGGGAGGCTGGATGATTTACTGTCATTGACCTATGTCACACATTTTTCTCGATTCCATTACACCCAGACAGCAAATTCCTTTTCTCATTTGAATTCAACAGTCATGTTTATGTTTGGAATTGTGTCCCTCAGGGGTACACAGAAAGTCCCTCGATTTTTAATCAGATTTTGAAAAAGTGCCTTGAGTCATTGGCACTACCTGGACAGTCAGTCTTGGTTCAGTATATAGACGACCTCTTGGTGGGGTCTAAAACCCGGAATGCCTGTGTTGTTGATACCATTGCTTTACTGAACCATTTAGGTGAAGGAGGACATAAAGTGTCACCAGACAAGTTGCAATTCTGCACCACGTCAGTGAAATATCTGGGGCACCGGATAGAAAAGGGGGTCAGAAGAGTTACCTCAGAAAGAATCAGAATAATTAAAAACATGAACTTGACTAATACCAAGAAAGAGATCAGGATGTTTCTTGGAGTTGTAGGATACTGCAGGCAATGGATTCTGGGATTTGCAGTCCTAGCAAAACCACTGATACAAATGACAAAGAAAGGAGCTAAGGACCCAGTAGAGTGGGATGACGAAAGCATGTCTGCTTTTGTAAAATTACGAGAATGGAAAGGGATGACCACTCGGTCCCCCCGAACGTATGGTTGGGGGCCCGGATCCTCCCGGGAAACCGTTTTGGGCGGAGGGCGTGTCACGGCTGGTATGCCCAAAGCGGCGTAGCCGGGGCGCGCCTTTTCCCGCCCAAGAGGGGTTGTGCTAGACACCTACACCGATGGCCACGCCCAGTAGGCGTACCAGCCGAGGGTTCACGCCCTCCCGACGAGGAATAAAGAGAGCGGGAATCGAAAGAAGCATCCTCTTGTTCCTGTGCTTGGAAGCTGCACCCACTCGTTGCACGTGAGCCCTCGACGGAACAAGGAGCAATTTTGAGAACTTGTAATTCTTGTGTTTCTCTTTCAGCGACTTCGAGGCTAAGGATCCAGGACCGTGTTGATCGACTTGGAGCGAATATTCGAAAACAATGTCTGGCAAGAAGGCAGGAAAGAGGTCCGAGACTGACCAGGTGCTTCGCATGCTGGTAAACAGAATGGCGAAGATCGAACGAAACGTTGTTCTGGTCCCAGCGCTTGGCCGAGATATGGCGAACATGAAGAAGCAGATGGCTGCGATGAACAATCCGGGTAAACCAAAGAAGGTAATAGGCCCGGCATTGCCGGGAGTCACCCCCGGGGGTAGGGGGAAACGGGTCAGGAATAGGGCGGCAGGGGGGGAGGTTCCGGTCCCCGAGGTACCCCCGGCGAGCCCTGCCATTCCAGTCGAGGCCCCGGTACCAATCCCGGACGCGGGTCAGCCGATTCCGGTTGTGATTACGCCCGCCAACGAGGAGGACATGCCTCCTGAATTGGCCGCCCAGTTGGCCGCATGGCTCGGCAGAAAAACAGGGGGAGCTACGGCACCTGGAGACACGGCCGAAGAGGCCAGGTTACTAATTCAGCAGTTGCGGCAGTCGCGAGATCCCGCAAAGGCGAATCTCCCTCTTGTCCCCCCACAGGTGACCCCGGAAGGACCGGCAGCTGGCGTCGGAAAAACAGCGGGAACGACAACCAAACCGGGTAAGCAGGCATTGCCAATTGCGGGGGAGGGCTCATTGCCCTCAAGACGGGAGAGAGTGGTTCAACATATCCCGTTGGCCACGAAAGAATTGATATGGGCTGACAAGTATGTTAATATGTTTTCTCTTCTGACTGACCATCGCGAGATGGAGTATGCTAAGACGCAGAAAGATTTGTGGCACCCGAGTGTCTGGCGAGCCAAGATGGCGGGATTCAGGGTGGATGAGACAATAACAAATTGGGCCAAGGCCTTTGCGATGTTTACTGCAATTATTGGGGAAAAGAAGCCCGAAGTTTTGCCTGAATTGTCTTGCTATCAGGCACGAATAATGGATTTTTATGAAACGTATGAGGGGAATGAATGGATGGGTTATGACATGAAATTCCGTAAGGCCAAAGAGTACGATTCATCTCTGACGTGGGATTGTCTCGACTCGATTTCTTGGCAGAAGCAGCTCCTGCCGGGCGCGACGAAGACGTCCTCGCCAGGCGGGAATGGGTCGGGGTTTTCCCGCCAACAGCCCGCGGTGCCCTTTCGAGCGGGCGCCGGTGGCGACCACCAAGCAAGGATCGGTGGGAATGGGGGAAAGAGGGGGGTCTGTTGGAGCTTTAACAGGGGCAACTGCACCAGACCACAAGGGACATGTAAGTTCAGACATGCGTGTGCGGGTTGTGGGAATTCCTCGCACCCCGAGAGTTCGTGCAGATCCAAGAATGGCGGGTCGGGAGGTAGAGGAGGGTCCAAACAAGACTGAGGGGGACCACTGTGTACCGTTACCTACCCCCGTTGATATCATGGCAATGATCCCATGGCTAAACAAATACCCTGATCATGTCTCCGCTGGGGTGTTGAGGAATGGATTCTTATATGGTTTCCACATCCCGGCGGGGGATTTTCGTGGGGAACCACTTTGTAGAAACCAACTATCGGCTCAGCATAATCCAGCGGTGGTAGGGAGGAAGATTGCAAAAGAGGTTACCCTGGGCCGGGTTGCGGGTCCATATGGGCCCAGTAACAAATTTCATCTATTCCCCGTTAGGAGTGGTCCCCAAAAAAGACCCAGGGGAATTTAGGCTGATCCATAACTTGTCAGCTCCGAAGGGTCTCTCGGTGAACGATGCGTTTGACCCGGGAGTTTGTTCAGTGCGGTACGCATCCTTCGATGATGCCGTAACCATGTTGAATCGCCTGGGGCCCGGAGCGCTGATGGCGAAGTCAGATATCGAGTCGGCGTTCCGGTTGCTCCAGGTACACCCACAGGATCAGCGTCTGTTAGGCTTTGTGTTCCAAGGACGTTACTACATGGATAGATGTATGCCAATGGGTTGCTCCATCTCTTGTGCTTATTTTGAGAAATTCAGCTGTTTTTTGGAATGGGCATTCACCGAGGCCACTGGGCATAGCCATGTTATGCATTACTTAGATGATTTTCTGTTCTTGGGGGCAGCCGGCGACACAAAATGTGCGCAGTCGCTACAGAATTTTTGCATCCTCCTGAAGGAATTCGGAGTGCCATTGGCACCGGGTAAGACGGTTGGACCATCTACTTCACTGGAGTTTCTGGGAATTGAGCTGGATTCTGTGGAGGGATGTTTCCATTTGCCGGTAGGGAAAGTAGCGAAATTTAGGGCTTCCCTGGAACTGTGCCTTAGTAAGGAGAAAGTGACCCTGCATCAGTTACAACAAGCAATGGGTCAGCTTAACTTTGCCCTGATGGTGGTACCAATGGGCCGCCCCTTTTCACGCTCTATTGCACAAGCTATGGTTGGTCTCAAGGAAGGACACCACCGCATGAGACTGTCTGCAGAGGTTTCGCCAGGACATGCGCATCTGGTTGGCATTTCTGGCGGACTTCAACGGTCGAGTGGTATGGAACAAGCCACCAGCGTCTTCGGACGAGCTAGGTTTGTGGACTGACTCGGCGGGGAGCGTGGGATTTGGCGCCATTTTTGGTAACCGATGGTCGGCGCAAACATGGCCGACATGGTGGCACACCAGCGGTCTCACAAGTAACATTGGGTTCCTCGAGCTATTCCCTATTTTTGTGGCTCTGATGGCATGGCCGGACGAGTTCAGAGATCGCTCTGTGGTATTTTGGTCCGACAATATGACTGTTGTTGAATGTATAAATAGTCAGGCAGCACGCTGCAAGTGGATATTGAGATTGTTGAAGGAAATTGTACTACTTTGCATGAGACTGAATGTACAGTTCAGGGCGAAACATGTGCCGGGTGTACTGAATCATGCTGCTGATGCACTCTCTCGTTCACATATGCAGGCGTTCAGGGGTTATCTACCTACTGCGGACCTAGCGGCGGCACCATTCCCCGAAGTACTCTGGCTACTCGGTGCTCCGGATTACAAGACCTTGTGGCAGCAAGCTTAGCCCCCAGGACGAGGAAGGCATACGAAGGAGCGTTTCGTTCCTATTGTGCATTTTTGGGTCCGGCAGGGGATCAGAAATGGGGTCAGGAGGATTGCTTCCTAAGGTTTCTGGTAGCATTACACAGGGAAGGCCGATCAGTGGCAATGGCCAATAGGCACCGGGCGGCCATTTCATTCATGGCGCAGGTGCATGGCATCAAGGACCCGACATCTTCCTTTTTGGCAAGGAAAGCCCTTCGTGGCTGGCAGCGCCTTGAGGGTCGTAGAGTAGACGAGAGGTGCCCGATTGGGTTAGAAAGGTTGTCCCTGCTTATGGCGATACTACCCACGACATGTTCCTCCCAATTCGAAGCAGTTCTGTTCCGGGCCACTTTCGCATTAGCGTTCCATGGGGCTATGTGAGTGAGCGAACTGGTCGCAAAGAATAAGAAAGATGTGGAGGGAGGTCTGTGTCGCGATCACATCCTGATTAGGGGTGATTCGATGGTAGTCACAATAGCTAAGTCCAAGACTGACCAGAGAGCTATGGGAGACAGTGTTGTTGTCCAGCGCATGCGAGGGTCCCCCATGTGCCCGGTAAAGTGCATTGAGGACTATTTGGCACTGAGGGCGGATACATGGGGTGGGAGTCTGCTGAGACAGATCGATGCCACCCCACTGACGAGGTTTCAGTTTCAGAGGGTGCTAACATTGGCAATCGCAGCGGCGGGCTTGGACCCGTGCGATTTTGGGACCCACTCCTTTAGGATAGGGGCTGCTACTGAGGCTACAGCCAGGGGTCAGAGTGCCGAAGAGGTGAAACTGTTAGGACGATGGTCCTCGAATTGTTTTAAAAGGTATGTGCGTTTGCACATGTTGTGGAGTCAAGTTACATGCACTCACGCTCCTTGTCTTCTATTTGATTTACAGTTTCGCGAGCATGTTATGCGGGGTGGAATTTGCAGTCGACCCGGCACCAGGGGAACAGCGGTCAGAGATCACCGGCTGAGGGGAGAGTGGTGTGGGTCGTGGGCCACTCATACGTGAGGCGGGCCGGGGACGTATTCAAAGCAGGTGACGCGACTCACGCAGCTGGGGAATACGGGTACAGAGTGCCCTTCCACAGAAGGGGCGGGCTCTGTATTGACCAGTTCGAATCTTTTGTCGAGGGACTCTTAGGGCGGCAGAGGTCACCGCCATCTGTAATCATAGTACACCTGGGGGGAAATGACATGGTGACACTTGGTAGGCGAGTATTACTCGAGCGAGTTTTGTCTGCCGTTAGCTGGCTGGCGAAAAGAATCCCGGGGTGCACGATTGCATGGTCCCACATGATTCCCAGGAAGGTATGGCGGGGGGGCCTCTCGGTGTCAGCACTGAACCATTCAGTGAAGAAGGTCAACAACAAAATTGGTAGGTTGTTTCGCTCGGCGCAGTTGCACAGTATTCCGCATGGGTGAATTCGGGGTGATCACATGTATCGCGATGATGGGGTTCACTTGTCCCGGGAGGGGAATGTCTTACTCATAGGAGACTTCATAGCATGGCTAAGGGGTTTAAGGAAGCATGACCTTTAGGAGGAGTTTGTGGGGGGGCCGGATAGCCGGTCAACTATCCGGCCTGTGGCGGTAAGGTCATGATCGGTGAGCAGTAATTTCAAGGTCCCTAGAGGGGGGCACCACCCACTATGGATGGGAGCGCCCGGGGGGAGGCGGCCATTGGCCCCTCCCACGGGGAGGCGGCACCCACTAAGTATGGGTCGCCTAGGGGAAGATGGCCATAGGCCCCTTCCAGGGGAGGAGGCGGCTATATGCCCCTCCTACGAATTTCCCGGGGCCCGGATATCCGCGACGGCGGATGTGATAGACAGTGTGGGGTGGGGGGGGGAGTCCACGCTGCCTTCTTACAGACACCTCACACGGGTCCTCGGACGACCTTTAAGATGGCGTCGAGTTGAAATGGGGGGCCCCCAACAAGACAAGGGAAATTGGAGTTGGCACAGAGGGTACAGTCCTCTGCGCAGCCGCCACTCACACCGTGAGGGCGAGAGTTTTGGTAGTAGGGATCTGACACCGGTTGCGACCTTGCCGTTGGCCCGTAAGGCTAGGATGTACAATTTTAATTTAGAAAGTAGGCATTTGCAGGATGTTAGACTCGGCTAGGAAAACCTTTGTATTAGAGATTTGTTAAGGTTAGCCAATGAACATGTCTTCATCGAAATGTAATAAATGAAAATTGTACATGATATGAAACTTTTATTTAATGTTTTAATTTTGTTTCATATTTTAATAAATACGGCCGGGAGGGTAACTCCCTCCCGCCTTCCAAAAGTTCAGATCTGCGTCCGTCTTCCCATCCTAGGGGATTGTGTTAGGAGGGGGTGACAGGCATCCCGGCCATATGGAAAGGGGCGACCACTCGGACCCCCCGAACGTATGGTTGGGGGCCCGGATCCTCCCGGGAAACCGTTTTGGGCGGAGGGCGTGTCACGGCTGGTATGCCCAAAGCGGCGTAGCCGGGGCGCGCCTTTTCCCGCCCAAGAGGGGTTGTCCTAGACACCTACACCGATGGCCACGCCCAGTAGGCGTACCAGCGGAGGGTTCACGCCCTCCCGACGAGGAATAAAGAGAGCGGGAATCCAAAGAAGCATCCTCTTGCTCCTGTGCTTGGAAGCTGCACCCACTCGTTGCACGTGAGCCCTCGACGGAACAAGGAGCAATTTTGACCCACCCACCAGCCCCTTATGGCATGTTAGTTCTGCAATAAAGTCTTTTTTCTCTGATAAACATCTTCTTCCCTCTGTGTTGCAGTATATGAAGGTCTAGTTTAATGATATGATTTCTGTCTGAAGGTACTGTTTTTTCTTGTAGCATAGACAAATATGCAAGTAGACAAGATGATGTTTTTTCCCTTAGTAGGTAATCAAATGTCGTATTTATTTTTTGGTCGGGCGGTAAGGTCATGATCGGTGAGCAGTAATTTCAAGGTCCCTAGAGGGGGGCGCCACCCACTATGGATGGGAGCGCCCGGGGGGAGGCGGCCATTGGCCCCTCCCACGGGGAGGCGGCACCCACTAAGTATGGGTCGCCTAGGGGAAGACGGCCATAGGCCCCTTCCAGGGGAGGAGGCGGCTATATGCCCCTCCTACGAATTTCCCGGGGCCCGGATATCCGCGACGGCGGATGTGATAGACAGTGTGGGGTGGGAAGGGGAGTCCAAGCTGCCTTCTTACAGACACCTCACACGGGTCCTCGGACGACCTTTAAGATGGCGTCGAGTTGAAATGGGGGGCCCCCAACAAGACAAGGGAAATTGGAGTTGGCACAGAGGGTACAGTCCTCTGCGCGGCCGCCACTCACACCGTGAGGGCGAGAGTTTTGGTTGTAGGGATCTGACACCGGTTGCGACCTTGCCGTTGGCCCGTAATGCTAGGATGTACAATTTTAATTTAGAAAGTAGGCATTTGCAGGATGTTAGACTCGGCTAGGAAAACCTTTGTATTAGAGATTTGTTAAGGTTAGCCAATGAACATGTCTTCATCGAAATGTAATAAATGAAAATTGTACATGATATGAAACTTTTATTTAATGTTTTAATTTTGTTTTATATTTTAATAAATACGGCCGGGAGGGTAACTCCCTCCCGCCTTCCAAAAGTTCAGAACTGCGTCCGTCTTCCCATCCTTGGGGATTGTGTTGGGAGGGGGTGACAGTCATCCCGGCCATATGCCTGTGTACAGCTCCAGCATTGGGAATGCCTGACTATTCAAAAGATTTTGCACTTTTCTGTGACACCCGAGATAATTGTGCACTTTCAGTTTTGACTCAAATTCATGGTTTAGTGAGACGTCCTGTGGCATATTTTTCTTCCACATTGGACCCAGTGGCAGCTGCATTACTTGGATGTCTGAAAGCAGTAGCTGCAACTTGCATGAGCCTTGAGCAGAGTGAATCCATTATTATGGGACATCCTGTAACTGTGTATGTTCCACATCAAGTTGTAATTTTGCTAACCTGGACTAAAACCCAGTATCTCACACCTAGTCGGCTGACTAAGTACGAGAGAATTCTTGTAGGTGCAGGAAACGTGACCATTGCTAGGTGTAATATCCTAAACCCAGCAACCCTGTTACCTAATTCACATACTGCAGAAGTGAAGGGAGAAGTGGAACATGACTGCATTGACCTGACTGAATACAGCACAAAACCATGACCAGACATAAGAGAAGAGCCATTAATTGATTTAGATTATAAGCTATTTGTAGATGGCTCATGTATGAGACATGAGGAAGGAGGTTTAAGTGCGGCTTATGCAGTGTGCACATTGGGAGGTCCAGTTGAAGCATCTCATTTGCCTGGAGTCAAGTCTGCACAAATAGGTAAATTGGTTGCCTTGGCAAAAGCCTGTAAATTTGGGAAAAATTGGAAAGTAACCATATACACTGACAACAAGTATGGTTATGGAGTTGTGCATGTCTACGGCCAACTATGGATGCAAAGGGAGTTTCTGACTTCTTCAGGTACTCCGATTAGAAATGGAAAATATGTAAAGGATTTGCTTGAAGCAATCCAGTTACCAAAAGAAGTGTGCTTCTCACAAATCTGGCAACGACAACGTGACGGCTGGTAATCGATATGCTGACCAGTTAGCCCAAAATATAAGATGGCTGTTTTTTTGTTTTTTTTTATTTGTTTTTATTGCAGAATTAGAAACCAGTACACATAATAAACCAACCAGCCCACTCATGGTGTCCCAAGGCATGGAGAAAGAAACAGAATATCATACACAGCCATTTAGCCCACAACCCGGAGACCGGGCGGCGCAGTAAGCCATTCTTCCAGCAAGAACATCGCAGTGATCATCCCATAGGGATAACTGGTCAATAGCATCATTCTGTATCTGCATTTTACCCCCCTAAACTCCTAACCTCCCCCCTACACCAGCCAACTTTCTCTAGCATTCTAGCCAAGCGACTTCACACTTGTAATCCTGGGCCCATATCCATCTAACGATGAACGCCTATCGTGTTGGTCTAATGTGTCCCCATATCACCCTCGCAGTCTGTCTGGGCCTTCCTGCCACTCTTGGAACATTTCCAACCCTGGGTCCAGCTGCAGTACCTCTCTGAACTCGGCCACGGTGCCTAACACTATCCCCTAGTAACCCCCTCACCCCCCTCCCCGCAACCGCTGACGATGTGGGCCTTGTTTACTAACACTTCCATGGAGCTCGCTACAGATCAATTGATGCCTTTACACTCTCAAGCCTCATGGAACCCGGGTACACTATTAACATACTCTTCATCCTCCACCATGTAATCACGTAACGCCTGGACTATCATCTCCCACGCCCTTGCCATTTCCAAGCTCTTTTCATTATCAATCTGGACCGCCTGCCTCATTCGGAGCACACTCTCACACGCAGACCATTTCAGCAGTTCGTTCACCCATCTCCTCCCCGACGGTCCCTCCTTAGACTTCCAGTGCCAAGTAATTTCTCTCTGCGCCAGAATAAGCCCCAGATCAATGAATTTACTCGTCACTTTTGTGTTCTTCGTGTGTGGGAACCAGAGCAACAGACACGCCGCCATATCAAAATCCACCTCTCGATCAGTCACCACATTCAGGATTTCCCCTACTTCTAGCCAGTACGTCCCCAACTTCGGACAGCTCCACAACAAGTGATCTATGTCGACCTCTGGTGCCAGGCACCACGGGCACAGTGCTTCATGCACCCGGAAGTACCTTTTGATCTTTTCCAGGGTCAGGTAAGCCCTATGCAGGACGTAAAAGTGTACCTGTTGAAAGCGTGCATTCCTTGTCCCCTTCCATGTCCGCTTCAGTATATGTCCCCACACCGTGTCCGGGATGGGCCTACCAATACTATCTTCCCATTTTGATTTCAGACCTAGGAGCGGGTCCAACCCCTCATGCAAAATCCTATTATGTAGGCAGGTCACCGCTATAAATGTACCCGCAGCCATCACGACATACTGGCAGGCCATAGTCGTGTCCGGCTCGAGGAGCCCTCCTTTCCAGTGTTTCTGTATCGCCGCCACCACTGCCGCGTGCAAGAGGAAGCTCCCGTCCGGCAGACCAAACTGTTCCTGCAACGTCTGAAAGGGGACCAGCATTCCATCCACATACAAATCTCCCACCATCTGTAAACCCAGCTCCTCCCATTCCGACAGCGGAGACCAATCACCCCCATGTGGTAGCGCGGTCAACATACCCAATGGTATCTCTGGGGCATAAGGCCGGGACGTCTTTGCTCTTTTCAAACTCCTGTGCCAACACAGCCTGAGCGTCTTTTCCTCTACAGTAAGGCCCTTCAATTCTAGTTTCTGCTGCATAATTATGTAAGCCAGGACATGAGGTTGTATGCCATTCTCCCGTTCGTGTTCCGGCCCTCTAAACACCCTGGCCACATGCTGCGTAAGAATCTGAAGCTGCGCCGCCAGATAATACAGCTCAAAATCGGGGACTGCCATCCCCCTTCAAGCTTGGGTCTAAGCAAAGTATTCAATGCTACTCTGCGTCGTCCGTGACCCCAGAGGAAGTCCGTTATCAACATCCGTAGTTCTTTAAACATCCTCTGAGGGATCCAGATGGGCAGTGTGCGGAAATAATAAAGCAACCTTGGGAGCGCCACCATTTTCAATAGTGCCACTCGTCCCAGCACTGACAAAGGGAGGGAAGCCCAGAAGGATACACAGCCTCTCAATGCTCGTATACAACGCCCTATATTACCCTCCAACAGGTTCGTGACCTCACGGTAGATGCGGACTCCCAAATAAGTGAAGCAAGATGGCTCCCAGATCACACCCAAATCACGAGGGGGGCATTGTGCATCAGCCTTGAGCGGAAAGATACAAGTTTTCTTCCAGTTCACCGTAAGTCCCGACAACTGACCAAACCTGGATAACAGATCCATCGCCCCCACCAGAGCCTGCTCCACATCTGCCAGGTACAGCAACAAATCGTCCGCATACAGAGATATGTAATGCGATTGCCCACCCTGTTCAATCCCCCGGTACATGGCCCCCGACCTAGCCCGCGCCGCCAATGGTTCTATTGCTAGTGCAAACAACAACGGGGACAGCGAACACCCCTGTCTCGTTCCTCTACAGACCGGATAATCCGAAGACACAAGTGCGCCCAGGCGCACCCTCGCTGTCGCCGATGAATACAACACTCTCGTCCATCTACCAAACTCCTCACCAATACCAAATTTCCCCAGTACTTCTTCTAAATAGGCCCATTCCAGGCTATTGAAAGCTTTTTCAATATCCACGGACAAAACTGCCGGTTCTCCATCCGCGTCCACGGCGCCATCCAATATCCTAATTAGTCGGCGTACGTTCAACGTCGTGTTCCTAGTAGGGATAAACCCTGCTTGGTCCCCGTGCACTAACCTAGTCATGTGTGGAGCCAATCTGGTGGCTAGGATACGGCTTAATATCTTGTAGTCCACAGTCAACATGGACGTTACATCGGATGCCTCTCTATCGGGTTTCAGCAACGGTACTACCAGTGCCTCCCTCATCGATCTGGGCAGGTGCCCCAGTCTTCTAGCCTCCTCATACACCACCAGTAGTCTGGGGCCCAAGCTATCCACGTATTTCTGATAAAATTCGATCGGCAGGCCATCCCCCCCAGGCGTTTTGTTCCTTGCCATGTGTTTAATGGCCACCCTAATCTTGGTCAGCGTTATAGGCCCTCCTAACTCTTTCGCATCCTCGTCATCCAGCACTGGGAGCTGCACCGGATCCAAGTAGGCCCTGATTTCCGAGGTCTCCACCCCCAGGTGGCATTCGTACAGCTTCGCATAATAAGACCTAAAACATTCCATCACTGCTGTCTGCGAATAAACCATCTCCCCTGACTCAGTTTTCATGCTCATAATTGGGCAGCCTCTAACTTCCGGATTAGCAATCCTGGCAAGTAGCGTTCCTACTTTATCCCTCTCGGCGTGCGCTTTAATGGCATATTGCCTATAATCATAACTCCGCAGCCGTTCCGTTTCAGTCGCCACTACCTCTTTAGCCTCTAATAACCGAGCTTGTAAGTCCGGACGGTCCGGTCTACGCTGTTCCAGATCCCTCAACTCCTCCTCCGCTTTTGTAAGCGCATTCAAAACTGACGTTCGTGCATTCGAGAACCTGCCCATGCATACTCCTCTCACCACCACTTTCATTGCATCCCATTCAGTAGATCTAGCAGTAGTTGAGCCCTCATTTTCCGCAAAGTAGTGGTCTATGCCCTGTTGGACCGCGTCACTAAACACCGAGTCCTCTAAGGTGTCTGGCCGGAGCCGCCATGTTGGGACTGCTGATCTCGCGGGCTGCCACTGTATTAATACCAACAAGGGATTATGATCCGAGATGGTCCTGGTCAGGTATTCTGTATGGGTGACCATGGCCGCCAGGGAACCACTACACAAGACCGAATCGATCCGAACGTGTAACGCATGGAGGGCCGAGAAGAAGGAATAGTCCCTACTATCAGGATGTTGCTCCCGCCATACATCTAGCAATCCCCACCTCTCTTGCCAATCCTTCCTATGTGCAGCTAATCTACGTACTGGGGAGTCAGCCAGTGGGTGGTGCGACCTATCAAGTGCCACATTAGTGAGCAAATTAAAGTCCCCTCCTAGGATCATAGGGCCTGCCAGGAAGGAGGCCAGTGAGCTCGTGAGGCCATCAAAGAAGTGAGCCTGGTCAACATTTGGGGCATATACACAGCACAAAACCACGTTTCTGCCATAGAGCCCCCACTCCACCGCCACATATCTACCCTCAGGGTCCACCAGCTGGTTCACAACCTGGAACGGTACGCCCGCTCTTACCCATATCAGTACCCCTCTTGCGAACGCTGAGTAAGTGGTGCCAAAAACCTGTCCTCGCCACCTCTTCTGTAGTGCAGTGCATTCTTGTTTAGTTAAGTGAGTTTCCTGTAACATGGCAATCTGGACACCCCGCCTCACCAGATAAGCATGCACCTTGTGGCGTTTGATCATTGTTCGCAGTCCTCGGACATTCCATGTTAGGCATTTCAAATTAGGTAACGTCCCCATGGTAATCCTTACTGAACCAATTCAGGTGCAACCAGTTGCTGCCCACATCGTTGCTGTTGCTTCCCCCCAAAAGAACTGTAGAAAAAACTCCCCAAACCCCACTCCCCAGGACAGAGCCTAATAACCCAGTTTCAGCCCTGTTCCAAACCTGTAGCACAGCACACATCAGTCTAATCTGTGGTCGCCACCACAGAAGGCCTTAAGGGCCACAAGGGGGTGAGTTATCGCCGACCCAGGGCAGGCGGAGCCCTCACCCCGCGCTTCCCGTCCCACACTGTTTATGCATCCCCATACCTGCCAGCCCTGCCAACACTAGTAGAGTTTATCTCTGTAGGTAGCCCGGTATCAACCAGTCCAAACAGCAGTCACTCATTGGAGAGTCCATCGGATGTCTGTGGGGTGACCGCAGGGCCCTTCGAGCTCTCCGCCTCCGATAGTTCCTCTCCCGTTCTGCCTCCGTCCTCCCCAGAGTCCGATTCAACCAGGTCCCTTTCCTGCTGTGACCTCGTGATACTCGCCGTTGCAGCCAGCGCTCCCTTCTTATCCGCAGCCATTTGACCATCCCGCTCCGCTCTCTTGAGCTTGTTTCGCGAACGGATTCGTTGTGATTTTCGGATCTAGAGCGGTTTAGGTCTCTCCCGCTGACTTTTACCAGTTCGGTCCGTGCCAGCGCGATACAGCTCGAGCCACGACCACGCTTCATCAGGGGTCTGGAAAAATTGGGTGTTCCCATCCAGGATAACACGTAGCCTAGCCGGGAAGAGCAAGGAATATTGAATGCCTTCCTCCCTCAGCTCCTTCTTCACTGCCAGGAAGGACGCTCTGTTCTTTTGGACTTCCTGTGTATAGTCCGGGAATATCGTAACTCGACTATTTTCAACTTGAAAAGGGCCCAACGTGCGAGCCCGCTGGATTAACAGGTCCCGATCTTTATAGTGCAGGAGTTTCACCACCATCGGCCTAGGTGGACGGCCGAGCGTCGGTGGGCGAGCTGGTACCCTGTGCGCTCGCTCCAGGGAGAAGAAAGGAGACAAGCCCTCCGGCGCCACTACCGTCTTAAACCAGTTCTCCATGTAGGCCACCGCATCATCCCCTTCACTTTTCTCCGGAAGTCCTACGACCCTCACGTTGTTCCTTTGGTTACGACTTTCCGCATCCTCTGCTCGTTTCTCTAGTGTGTCCAGGCGGCTGAGGATATCCATTAATTTATGTTCCACGGTCACCACCGCCGGCTTCAGGTCTTGAAGCAATTGTTCATGGTCCTTTACTTTGTCCGATAGCTTGACATGGTCCGCTCTCAGGAGACCCAGCCCTGTGGCGACCTGCGCAATGTCTTGTTGCAAAGCCTCCTTAGTCGAAGTGATTGCATCCAAAATGTTGTCCAGCCGCTGGTTCAGCCTCTGTTCCTGCTCCATCATCAACGGGGAAGACCGGGCCTCACCATCCCGGGTCAGCGCAGTCTCGTCCTCCCGGCCCTATTCCACAATGGCAGCTCCGCCTGCGGCCGCCATTTTAGGTGCTTCGGGTGTCGTCATATGGCCGCCGGAGGCCTTCTTCCTGATTTCGTAGTTCTCTTCTCGAGAATCGTGCTCACTAGCAGCGGCCGTAGAGTAGACACCCCATCCTCTCCGACAGTGCCACCAACCACATATGCCGGTTCACAATCGCCAGAGCCGGGGTTCAGGGGGGATGGGAAGGTAGAAAAGGGTGACGCGTGGGCCGTGTCCCAGCCCAACGCTGGCCTCCGCACCCCTAGGTCCACCTCCCGGTCCCGTTCAGGTGGGCTCTAGCTGCACCAGTCCCACTGGAGGCGGCTCACGTTGCAGGTCGATTCTGGCCCGCCTCTCCCCTTGCGCGGAGACCCCGTCCCTCTACACCGTCCCTCTACGCCGCCATTTTCCTCCTTCCCGGCACAGCACCTCCGGCTCCTTCTTTCGGGACTCAACAATATATTCGGTCTCCCGAGAGCTCCCAGCTGCTCTCCGATGATTCCTCAACACTTCACAGGAGGAATTCGCCGTTCAGGGAACACCAGGGGTGTAGTTTTCAGGAGAAATAGCGGGACCATGCGCGGAGCTGCAAGCTCACGCCGCCATCGCGATCGGCGCCCAAGCCACGCCCCAAAATATAAGATGGCTGTTAATAAAAAGGTTGAGGTGGGGGGAAACAGCTGCCAACTTATGTTGCTGGAAGGTGTGAATACATGGGAAGAAGTGAGAGATTTGCAGAATGCAGCAGAACCAAAAGAAAAGGAACAATGGAGGAAATTAGGTTGTCAGAGAAGGGCTGAGGATGGTGTCATTGTTTATCTTGATGAAACAGCAGTGTTACCCGACTGTCTGCTTGCTCCTATGGCTAGGTTGATTCATGGAGATTCTCATTTGGGAAGAGATGCTATGATACGTCTGTTCAGACAGTCGTGGTTTAATGCGAAATTCAGGAACATAGCAGAGGCACTCTGCCAGAGGTGTTTGATTTGCCAACAAATTAACCCAGGGAAGAAAACAGTAGTGTTACCAGGAAAAACTGGGAAGGCAGAAGATCCTTTTATTCGATTACAGATTTATTTCATTCAGTTACCCCCTTGTCGAGGACTAAAATACATACTTGTCATTGTCTGCCTGTTTTCAAAATGGGTGGAAGCTTACCCCACACGCAGGAACGATAGCATTACTGTAGCTAAGCTTTTACTCAGGGAGCTTATACCATGTTTCGGTTTTCCAGTAACAATCGAATCAGACAGAGGCTGCCATTTTAATAATGAAATAATTGGTCTAATTTGTGAAGCATTCAAAATTAAGCAAAAACTGCACTGTCCATATCGCCCAGAGGCTTCTGGAGAGGTAGAACAATTCAATGGCACTATCAAGTCAAGATTGGGAAAGATGTATGAGTCAACTCGATTGGAGTGGCCAGATGCTTTGCCGCTTGTTCTGATGGGACTTAGAAGTATTCCAGACCGGAACACAGGCTTGAGTCCCCATGAGATACTGATGGGAAGAGCAATGAGGCAAGCATGGGTGCCAGGACACAGCTGCAAAATATATCTGATGATTTAGTACTGGAGTACTGCAAAGAACTGGCTGACCAGGTGCGTTCTATCTCTCACCAGGTTGGGGAAGACGCTGTCGCCGGACCAGCAACTCCAGCACATGACCTGAACCCAGGTGATTGGGTTGTGCTAAAGAAACATACTCGGAAAACTTGCCTAGTAATGAGGTGGGGAAAACCACGACAAGTAATTTTGGTTACCACCACAGCTGTAAAGTGTGCAGGAGTTCTACACTGGATCCATGCCAGTCATACGAAAAAGGTGACTGAACCGGATGAAACTGAGGCTGAAGGTTGTGCAGCTGAGGGGTCTCAAGATATTGATCCTGAAGTAGCTCAAGAGGAACAACCGAGCACCAGTCAAGATGATTGGATTCCAGTAATTGACATACCTGCAGAATATGTGAGAACAAGAAGTTCAGCTTATCAAGATAGACAAAGTGATAGTGAGGACGAGACAGGTGTAGAAGAAGGTACTCAGATCATAGAAATCCAAGTCCAAAGGGATTCTGAGGAGGACCAGATAGGGAGAGATCAAATAATCGACACTCCACCAAGAACCTGAGCCTGAAAAGGGACAGACAGAAATTAGGGCAGAGGCTCAAGCAGAAGAAAATCAAGGGTTCGAAGAGCTTGAGCAGGACCAGACAGGAGTAGAAAATCATGTTCAGGAAGAAGGTGAAACAAACAAAAGCCAAATTCAGCAAATACCTGAACAAGGTCAGATTAGTGACCAGGCAGAAGAAACAGAGATTAGACCTGGACCTAGTCAGATAGAGAGGGAAACAGAAGACAGCATTGAAATTGATGTGCCACAACTGAACGAAAATTAGAGCCTTTGGAAAAAGCCAAGACACAGTGCCAGCTAAAAGACTCAGAAAAGGAGACAAATGGCCTAGGTTTGTCAAAAGACTGAGACTGCTTTTAAAAAACAATTGATGAAGAACCTGAACAAGTAAATGAAATATCAAGTCAAGCTGATCAACCTGTGATACAACCCAGAAGGAGAAGTCCCCGATTAAAGAGACTGAATAATAAATACAAAGGCCCCGAGTGGACTTACATTGTTTTGGAAGATTTTGAAAATCTGGAAATAAGTGACGAAAGAGATGAAGAATTGATTACTGATCAAACTGACGAAGAAGTGAAACCAACCTGAAATTCGCACAGAATAAATCTTTGTAAAAGTTACAAAGAGGGGTTGAATCTCCTTTAGTCAGAAATGGCTGATCATACTGTTAATGGGAGACCGAAAATAAATTGTTTAAAGACATGCTGCAGAGTATGTTTATATAGTATAGCAATAGTACTTGTAGTTTGGATAGGACTAACAATAGCTATTCCTTACATGATTAGTAAAGACACAAAATTGTACCCTAATGAGCAATTGCCAAAAGATACAGAAGAGCTACACACAAGAGATACACCAAAAAGAGTAGATACACAAGAGAAAGCACTTTGTATTAGACAATAGAAAGTAGACTGGGAAGCACCAGATGAGGAAGGACTACATTATAATAGAATTAAAAACAGAACTCACTTAAAAGTATTTGCAAACCTATTAGTACACTATGTAGAAGCCATGGATATAGAAGATTGCTATGTTTGTATGAAACTGCCTACTTCGGTAGCTGAAGGTGTAACCTACCATCATTTGCCACTAACATATGGAATTTCCTGTAGTGTTTTAGCTAGTTTATTTTACAAGAAAGGACCTATACAGTATTATTATTCTAATCTAGACGTGATATTTTCTGAACTTCCTATACGTAGAAACCTAAACCCTATACATACTACAAGAAATGTAGCACGTTACATGAGTGAATATTTTCTAACTATAGGTACAATAGATATAGCTGACGCACACAAGAATAATTTAACATGCGTATTACAAGAAAAAGAGAAAATATTTTTGAATATAGTTGAGAAAAGGAAAGAAACTTTCCAAAGAAAGGCAAATGATAAGAATCATAAAATTCTTAAATGGGCTGAAAGCATCGGGAACACCTCAAATGGTGGGGCTAATGCTGCTATGTTGCTGGATTTCGAAAAGAAGGGGAATCTCTGTCTCCACCGAGAAAGAACTAGTTATTATACCAATATATTCATTGGTTCCAGGGAGTGTGAACACAATTATAAGGTAATTGGGGGTTAGGGTTTCAAAGATGAAACTGAACCTGTGTTTCCCGGAGTTTATTATATATGTGGTAAGAAGGCTTATTACAAATTGTCAGATCACTGGTATGGGAGTTGTTATTTTGGTATTGTTTTCCCAAAGATATACCATGTGGACAAAATCACTGGAAACAATGAAGAAACTATTGAATTAGTACATAGTAAAAGAGCTAGTGTTGGTGAAATAGTAGGTGATATATTTAGTGCATTGATACCTACAGTGGGAGTGGCTCTGAATACACACAGAGTCTGCAAATTGTCAACAGTAGTGGATCGGTTATCAACTGACACTGCTGGAGGTTTCTTAATGGTCAATACCGAATTGGTTGCGATCAGATCAATGGTTTTACAAAATCGACTTGCTCTTGACACATTATTGGCAAAAGAGGGCAGATTCTGTAGAATGTTGAAGGCGCAACATTGTTGCACTTACATACCAGACAAAAGTGTTGAAATTAAGAGGTATGTGAGTAGTATTACTAATTTGGAAAAAGAGCTTAAACCACTGGAGGTTGATAGTGCATTGAAGAGGCTCACTGATGGTCTCTCCTCTGTAGGTAGTTGGCTTTCTAATGTAGGAAAGAGTATTGTAGGTAGAATACTGATGCCAATGGTGGGAATAGGCTTACTAGTTTCAGGTATAATAATTTGTTGCAAATGTCGAAAACATAAAAGGAAATACTCCGTAAATAAGCAAGGAGTAAAAAGAAATATTGATGAACTCAAATTAGAAGAGATGAATAGTAAAATATACAAGACAATTTAAAATACTCATGGTAATAATGAGAAGAAGCAAAATAGAAAGTTTGAAGAGATTGAGATGGGTGAAATGTGAAAAGTTGGCATCTGTTTCATTAATTAGTGATGATATAAAATATCATCAAAGAGGATATTGGTGGAGCAAGGATTCGCACATGAAGCGACTTGCTTGTACTCATGAACCTCAAATAACATTATTAAAATAACCAACATGTTTGTTTTACTAATTTTGCATATTTTACATCCATATTGGGTGTCCGAGTGAAGCTTGCTTATGTGTTTTACTAATCCTAATACGCTTGCATCTAAAATGGCTGCTGCTACACGAGGGTTTCTATTGCTCATGCGTCTGTCATACTCACGTGACATGACGTATTCTTTGCTTTGGAGGGAAACTTTTTCACTTCTGCGCACTAGTGCTAATATGGCTGCTCTATGTTCTAACATGCGAGAAGCTTGTACTGCTGCTTTCGCCAAGCTGTTCCTTCTGCCTAATTCTAATGCTATAGTTAAAATTAAGATAATGGGTATAGAGTAGAAATACACGGTATACAGTGTATTAATTTATTCTGTGTTCTAATAATGTTTCTTTTCTACTTTCCATATATCATAATCTTTGGGCCTGGGGGATGTTGTTACTCCATTTTGAAAGTCCTTCTGCGCCTGACAAGCTCCAGAGAAAAGCTGAAGTCATTTGTCATTAAAACCAAGCCAAAGACAGTCACAGCCAAGATGTGCCTGGGAAGCTGAACCCTCACCTTGCTAGAGGAAGCTAAACGGTACCTGTTGTATTACAATGTATTCAATGTTAAATTCTCCATTGTTGGGTGGAATAAAGATGTCATGAGAAAATAAATTAATGGGCGGGAACATAAAATTAATATTCAACACTGAAGTATCAAAATTTGGTGTGGTGTGATGACCTCTCCTCCTCCTTTGTCCAATCGAAATTGGGGATCCTTACACTTGCAACATTGGGGGGTGGTACACTGACCTGGAAAATAGTATAACTAGCGTAGGTTTAGCTAGAGAAATTGTCTGACTTGTCCAAATACCTGACCTGTCACTGACCCAACGCACTCAATAAGTGACTAAGAGCAGAGGGCTGCGGACCACTCTGTCAGAAGATTCGCTGACCAAATCAGGGTCCGGAAAGCTGAAGTGCTGGCGAAGCACTTTGACGGTGAAATCGATAACCCAATCGGGGTTCTGGCTGTTAGCTGTAGAGAGGGAGTAGCGCAGGCATTGCAACTGAACTGTGGGTGCTGGTCTTAACCTCTGGTCCAAATATGGTGTATCCTGTCCTGATTCTGATCTCTACCTGCTGGCCAACTGGCAACTGCAACTTTCGGGGTTTCTGTCCTTAACTGACCCGTGGTCAGAGTTGGTCTTCACACTACTCAGGTTAAATATAAATCTGTGTGGGTATCGTCATTATATTTCTGTGTGTCCTTTTCTTTACCTTCCCTAAATCGATAAAAGCTTTGATTGAATATGTTCCTTTTTCTTACCCTTCCCTTTGATAATTGCTTATCAATGCGTCATTTGATTTAATAGTGTGTTCCATTTTCTTACCTTCCCTATAGTTATATGCTCAGATATTTCCGTGATTGCATATTATGTTCCCTTTTCTTACCTACCCTTTGATAATTGCTTAAAGCTGTGCATATTTAGCATGTTCCTTCTCTTTACCTACTCTTAGACAAATTGTGGAAGTCTGTTTTAAATAGCATGTTCCTTGTTTTTACCTTCCCTTTTAATTACTAAATGATTGGCATTATATATCTTCTGCATAGTTATACTCTATTTCTGATTTTGGTTATTGATAGTCTTTTTGCTTTTAATCTTTGGATCATGACTTATGATGAAATTTAGATAAATAGTTTAAAACTTTCCCGAGTCTGTGGTTATTATATGAGTGCATATGTTATTTGCTACCTATTATTCTAACTCCCTGATCCAATAGGTTACAGGTACCAGTGACAAGGATTGGTAAGTCAATGGTATAGGACCTAGTAGGTAAACTATCTGGTAGTTAGAGCGTAGGTTACCTGATTTTAGAAATGTGTAATTGATTATGGGCCCAGGTGAGTATGGTAAATTTATAGTCGTTGACCTGCGAGCTCTATCAGTATTCCACACTTGACAATGGCTAACGCCGTCCCCCACAGTGAAAGCACATTGCACCAATGGAGGAACCACATCTGAAAAGCTGAGGACCCAGGTAAGTGTGAGGAGTGAATCCAAGAAAGTAAAAACAGAAGATTACAGCTGGAAGTGTTCGTCCAGGGTCCTATTGCAATTAAAAACGGCCACTGCATGCAACTCAATCAGTCGGCATTCCGGAGCAACCTTCTATCGTCGTCTAGCCTGCCGCCATGTTCCTCCTCAGATCACTGAATCAATACAATAATGACAAAACTCCATCAGTGGAAGAGGTGATATGTAGGTTTAAATATTTCAGTAAAAATAGCTGCAAGAAATATGGGGGCATATTCTCAAGGAGCTATCGCCAAGTTAATGGCACCTTATCACAGCCAAAGTTGCAATAAATGTATCGCTCCATTGACAAGCTGGTGCTAACAGACCATTGCACCAGTTTACCTGCGATAGCAGCCGCAAAACACATCGCCACAGATGATCCTGGCAACTATCGCTAATGAGATGCAGAGTAGGTGTCCATGTGCCAAAAACCGCGACAACGCCACATTCTCAACGACCAGCCAGATTGGCGAAAAGACCACAGAACATGCGATAAGGCGCGTTAGCAGTAGGAAACTAACACCTGCTCTGACGTGGTGCAAAGTTGGATCACAGCCTGCACCAGAAAAGGCAGGCCAGCCCAGAGCCACACCTGAAGAACAACAGATGTCATGGAGCCACTGAAGATGCAGGATGGACACCCAAGAGGGCCACTACCACCACCCCCGGGGCCCCCCCAGGCTCTCACCACCCCCAGACCAACACTGAGGCAGCACAGACAAAGACAGCGTCCCTCACAAAATGCACAAACCTCACAGACCCAACACCAGAGAATGTCATTGCCCACTACATGCTCAAATGGACAGACCTCCTCCGCACCCAGACCACCATTGTCCACCGGCTGACGGTACCAACACAGCGGACAACCAACATCCCACCTTGGACAAGGATGCTGCCCGGGAGGCACCTGTTGGCCTCTGGTACCCACCAACCAACAACCGCCCCAGTCAGCACAGCCAGGCCAATCCAAGTACCCACCAACCAACAACCGCCCCAGTCAGCCGAGTCACAAGGCCAGGCCAATCCAAGTCCGTCACAACTGTCATGGATGACACCAATAGCTTGGTTCCCCACTATCTCTACACCCCACACACTGCGCAGGAACAGCCGGAGACCAAGCAAGGCGTCTACTCCACAGCTGAATTCCCGCATGTGTCAGGGAGCAATTGACTACACACATGTTCGACTTGTGCCTCCTGGCAACACAGCACACACTAAGCGCTACAGAAAGCGCCCGCATACCACCAATGTCCAGGCACTAGTGGACCACCGGGGAATCTCCGCCAACGCCGCCGCCAATCACCCAGGCAGTGTGCATGATCCCTACATCTTCCGATAGTCCATCATCAACTTGCGCCACCAGGATGGCACCCACGTTAATGCACTGCTCGTTGGCCAATACCAAATGCACACACCACACACCTCAAGTCCACAATAATGCATCTCACAACACAGTAAATGCACATGTCACAAGCTCACATACAACATGCATACCCACCAGACACAACAGCACAACTTACTGTACGAACCTGGGCCAGCCATGTACATTAGCCATCAACGGCATGGCACCTCAGCCACACCATAGCAGAATGTTGGAAGAGGCGGCGACCAGGCATGTGAGAAGGAGGCAAGTGACCGATGAATCAGAATGTACACAATGCCAAGTCTGACGTGAATGTGATGGCCAGACTGCGGTATGCAGGCTGCACACACATATCCATGTCAACACACACTGCTGGTGTCTGGAGTGTTATGGACAGTGGAAGCAACCATGTCACCCCAGCCAGTGGGGAAGATCACGGAAATGTAGCTTGTTACGTTCCCCCCATAAGTGTGAGTGGAGTGGGCTGGCCTGGCATACACAAGGCCAGCATAGGGGTGTGAATAAAAAGCATGTAACTCTGGGTGTGGTCCTCTTCCGGAATGCCGAATGTCTCTGCCAGGGTGGCGCCTCTCACCACCCCACGAGGCTGATGCCGTTGCCGTGAGTAGGGTTGCCTGCGATCCTGTACGCCTGCTGCACACTGGGACAATGGTCCAGGAACCTGTCTGAGCCGCCCCTGCGTACCCAGGCCTCAATGCCCACCTGCTGACACCGGCGTGTGTCAAAGAGGGTCCACCACGTACCGGTGCATGCTCCAAGCCCGATAACCGGGAACTTGGCAACCTGCTACGACCGTCACGGCCTCCGTAAGCAAGGTGCGCAGGACTCCTTTCTCGTTTACATACTCTACCGGCTGACGAAGTGGACTAGTAGGTCACACATTTGGAACTGAGTTTTGATTACACCGTGGCAGAGGACGATGTTAATGGCTGACTTGAAATCACTACCTTCGATGTCGTGCCACCAAGTCTGTGCTTAGCATCACAACCACATGTGTTTGTGGGCCCGTGCCGACTACTGCCCACGGCCTACGCTGCGCTCGAGTAGGTCACAGAATTGGAACTGGACATCGATGATTCAAAGGCAGAGTACATATCAATGCACACAAGGAGAGGCCTAAGAGGATGACTCATTGCATTTGGGAGGAGAAAAGGATCATCGTTACTGAGGTGATCAGACACTACCGACAACTGCCCTGGTGTCACTAACTCAGTGCATCGTGAGCCTACGACACGTGGCTGTGGGTCACTGCTGACTGCTGCCTCCGGCCTACACTGCGGTCCAGTAGGTCACAGAGTCCTGATTTAGCAATGGCAGAGTTCATATCAGTGTACCGGCATCATCACAGACTGCATCCCCTCTCAGCCCCGGTAACACTAAGTCTGTTCCCCGAAATTCATGGTCGAACATTTGTGACGTCTGAGTCTAGGGACTAGGGGGTAGTTTTCATCCTCATGCAGCTGACACTGAATTGTTGGTGGGAACAAGGCTGTTGCTTTCCACTCCCCCATTTGCTGTTTCTGGATAAGATCAAACCTCTGCATCATGCCCTGGAGGACACCTTCCACTGTCCCCAGCAACCCTCCATCACATTCCCCATGGACCTCGACAAGGACCCGATCAGTCCGCCTGGCCCTACCTCATTGGACCGCAAGTCACCGTCTCGTGGCGGGTTGCCTGTGCCGGCCGCTGTGCATCCGGGGCCACTAACTCTGTGCTGGTCAGACCCGGAACCCCTTCTTCTGAGATATTGGATGGCCTCCGAGGCGATGGTTTTGGGGTCATCAACGCCATGTGTCTGTGGCCCACCGCTGTCCATTGCCTCCAGCCACAAATGCGACCCACCAGGGCTCACACATCAAATCGAGTTCAGACCGTCCCGGACGTGGCATCACAGCAGGACGTACATGCCACCATCGCCAGGATCACCTCCAACCACCATCTGACAGAGTTGAAATAGTGGTACTGACAGACTAACGGAGTTGCTCGCACCTGTCGTGGATGCCATCATCTGCCTGTTTCCCTGCTCAGCACTCCAGGTGCCACTAACTCAATGCACCACAACCCATGGACCATCACTGATTGAGTTTCAAGCTGTGGAGAGGTTGCGCATCAATGTCACCTCAGGCAGTGTGGGAGACCTGGACGTTGATGTAGAAGATGATGCAGGTCTAACACACCCCACTGCGTCAGCATCAGGAATATCCCGAAGGGACACAATACAAGACATTTTCTTCACATGAGCGCGCTCAGCTCTAGTGCCTCTACCACAGTGCACTGCAACTCACGGACACTTCTGTTTGTATGTTGGCTGACCTCTGTACTTGCTCCGGCTCCCTCCATGTTGCTCAGCTGTAGACTGTGTTATGCATGTTTATATGTTTCTGTTGCCCACTGTTCAGGTTGTTGCCAGCACCAACTAGTCTGTGCGGGCTGGCTTACACTCACCCCACACACATCCAGCACAGGCGTTACTATACATGTGGCTCTGCCAATAAAGACTGGGTGCACGTGCCCGTAGCCAGTTCGACATGATATCTGCGAGTGTTCCTGTGATCTTGTTGTATGCATGAGGGCCCCAGGCCCTACCACATTACTATGTGCTGTGTACAGCGGATGCAACCATGTCACTGCAGGCAGCGCGTTGGAGCTTGGAGATGCAGCTTTGTCAATAACCACTCAATTCGTAAGGGGAGTGGACTGGGCCGTCGTACGCAGAGCCGATGTGGGTGTGTAACTGATGTTTGCGTGCCCATGGGCATGGTTATGTACTGGGTATGTGCATCTGCATGTGTCAATGGCAGTGTGGGTCTCCTCTGTAGGGTGTAGGTGGTCCCTGAAGGATAATGGACACAAACGTCTGTGATCTAGTTTGCCTTCCATGGGTTCAGACCCCACCCCCACCTGTTCGGCCTCCTCCTTCTGGCGTTCTGACACCTGGCATTGGGGTGCCATGTGTGTTGTGAGCCAGCCATGCTTGCGGGTGCCTTCTGCTGTGCGGTCTGTTGCAGGGTCTGTGTTTTCCTCTGTATAGCTTGACTGACCTGGTCCTGGTGGTGGGTTGCGTGGGATGTCATGGGCTGTTGTTGGGCATCAGTGTCAATCAATCAATCAATCAGGGGATTTGTAAAGTGCACTACTTACCCGTTAGGGTCTCAAGGTGCGGGGGAGGAGCTGCAGCTAGTGGTCAAAGAGCCAGGTCTTGAGCAGTCTTCTGAAGGCCGGGAGGTCTGCGGTCTGTTGTAGGTGGAGGGGGAGGGCGTTCCAGGTCTTGGCGGCGTGGTGGGAGAAGGATCTGCCCCCGGAAGTGGTTCTGTGGATGAGCGGGACGGCGGCCAGGGAAAGGTCGGTGGAGCGGAGTTTCCTGTTGGGTACGTTGAAGGCGAGTCTGTTATTTAGATATGCTGGGCCGGTCTTGTGGAGTGCTTTGTGTGCTTGGATCATGAGTTTGAACGTGATTCTTTTGTTGACGGGGAGCCAGTGCAGGTCTCTCAGGTGTGAGGTGATGTGGTCCCGTAGTGGGACATCAAGGATCAGGCGTGCTGAGGCCTTCTGGATTCTTTGGAGTTGGTTGATGAGTTTGGACGGGGCTCCGACGTAGAGGGTGTTTCCGTAGTCTAGTCAGCTGCTGACGAGGGCATGGGTGACAGTTTTCTGTGTGTCCGCCGGGATCCATCTGTAGATCTTGCGGAGCATACGAAGGGTGTGGAAGCAGGAGGGGGAGACTGCGTTGACTTGGTTGGTCATGCTGAGCTTGGAGTCGAGGATGACCCCTAGGTTGCGTGCGTGGTTGGCTGGTGCCGGGGGGTTCCCAGTGATGCTGGCCACCAGGAGTCATTCCATCCTGAGGGGTTGGGCCCAAGGATGAGGATCTCCGTCTTGTCCGTGTTCAGCTTGAGCCGGCTTGCCTCTATCCAATCGGCGACAGCCTTCATACCCTGGTGCAGGTTGGATTTGGCAGTGAGGGGGTCCTTGGTGAGGGAGAGGATCAGCTGGGTGTTGTCAGAGTAGGAGATTATGTTGAGGTTGTGTAGTCTGGTGATGCGAGCGAGGGGAGCCATGTAGACGTTGAACAGCGTCGGGCTGAGGGAGGATCCCTGCGGGATGCCGCAGATGGTTTTGGTGGTTCTGGATTGGAACGGGGGGAGGAGGACTCTCTGGGTTCTGTCGGTGAGGAAAAAGGTGGTTTAATCCAGGGCCTTGTCTCGGATCCCTGCGTCGTGGAGGTGAGTGCGAAGTGTGTGGTGGCAGACGGTGTCGAAGGCGGCGGAGAGGTCCAAGAGGGTGAGGGCTGCTGTCTCGCCGTTGTCGAGTAGGATTCTGATGTCGTCTGCGGCGGCGATGAGGGCGGTTTCGGTGCTGTGGTTGCTGCGGAAGCCTGACTGGGAGCGGTCCAGGATGTCGTTGTCTTCTAGGTAGCGGGTGAGCTCGGTGTTGCCGATCTTTTCCAGTGTCGAATGTGTGGTGGTCCTCTCCAGCATCACTGTTGTGTGGTCTTCTCTGCTCTGCTGAAGATGTTGTGAGTCCCTCTGCAATGTTAAGGGGTAATGCATGTTGACATTGTGTTGACATGTATGCTGGCGCAGTGTTCTTGTTTGCATGCAGACTGTCAGACAATGTACATTGTGACTGTTTGGGAGGTGCAGGATTTCGATGCGGGACCGTGTACATTTGGACTAAATGACGGATGTGAGGTTGTATGCATACTTTTCCTTCTTACAGTTTCCAGCTCTGTCAGATGTAGAAGGCCTGTTTCTGCACGTGTGCGGACCCAGTTGTGTCCTCTGTTATGCGTGTTTGCGCATTGTACCACATTGTCGTCAATGTGGGTTTGCTGTTCTTGCTATGTGTGTGTGCTGGAATGTGCTAAGGGGAACTTGTACATGATCCTGGGTCACTGTGAGTGTGCAGTGTGCTTCACCTTGTTGCGCATGTGTGCCATTGTGCCAATCTCCCCCAGTCCCCCCAGTCCCTGGTTGTTACTCACCCTGTTGATGTTGTGTCAGGTCCTCCAGAGCTGTGTCCGCACTCCCGACTACTTGCACCATCTCCACACTGATGACTGTGGCCTCTGTTTTCTCCAGCTCCTCCTGTGGCTCAGGACTCCCACCTCCTGTCGCCATGCTGCCTTCCTGTTGGCAGCGGCTTTGTGCTTGGTTTAGATTTTCACATCATGCCAGCGCCTCTTGGCCTCCTACATTGGCATCCTCGACACTCCGACTGCATTCCCTGTAGTCTAATTGTGGGCCAGTTGATGGTAGTGATCTGTCACCTCCGTGACGATGATCTGGTTTTCCTGCGGACTGCACCCCGTCTTCCTCTCCTTCTTTTCCCAGGCCTTCCCCGACCCCGTTGTTCCTTGCTGGTGGTCTGTGGGGCTTGTGGGGTTCACGTCGGCCTCTGCGCTCGGTCAGGGTGCATTCATGTTGCAACGCACTTTGAATTGTTTCAGGTGTGTTGTTTTTGTAGTTTTTATACTGCATTTTCCCACCAAACGCATGGGATTTGCAGGCCTGTCGCTGGTTTTTGCTGCTTTTTGTACAGCGAATGGCCTCATCGCAGGATTTTTTGCGTTCGTGTTTTGCATTTTTGCTGCATGGCATTGATTTGTACACAAAAGAATGTGCCACCAATGTCCATTGGAGGCAGCCCTTGGCGCTCCACTCTAAGAGAGTTCAAATTGCTTCAAAATAAAGATCCATGCAACGTTTTGAATTCTTATATTGTATTCAACACATCAGAAAATTCTTTTTTTAATCCATCAACATCCAATTTGTTTCAGATATTCAATTCATTGAGCGGTATTTTAATAACACAAATCACAGTCCAATGCATTTCGGGCTGTATGCCCTTCATCCGGGACAATAACTAGAAGCAAGACGAAATGAAATCTATAAGTCTCCCATACTAAACGTTAACAGTACATAAAACATGGTTTAAATAACGGCATCAAAACACATTCAGTGCTCTCCCATCAAGTGTGTGCATGCACAAAAATAACAAGAAATGAGTCTCACGTGTTATTCTTGAAGCTCTCAATGTTAAACAAAATTCTGTGAAGAATGAAAATGAAGGCGCTGTTACTTTGCGCTAACATAAATAAATAATGTGATCTACATAACCATAATGCGCTGTTACTGCTTACTTATTAAACGCTGGACGCGTTCATACGATGTTCGTAAACGGGTTCTCCTTCCTATCTGGCGCAAAAAAGGTTCGAAGAAAAGTCAGCTAATCACAATGGGTTTAATATAGTGGAGACTGGCTTAGTTTGCGCGGCTAAGTGTGATTCGCTTAATTGTCCGATCACGTGGTCGGGAAACCCACCAATCTGCGGTGGGAGCAGATTGTTTACAAACAAAACGACGAAGACTGTCTTACCTGTGTGTGTAATGATGAAACAGAAAATATATACAAACCATGTTACACATAGATGTTGAATATGAATTGATCGACCCATGTAAACTGTCCAATAAAAATGATAAGTCTTTAAAGGTAACACAGAAATTCAATACGTTCATCAAGCCCGTGGGGCTTGCTTGAATTAAGTAGGTAAATCCAATGGTTCTCCCTTTGTACTTGCTGAACACAAGTCAAATATTCGTACAAAAACTCAAAGTCTACTGTAGCTACTCATTTTCTAGAGGCGAACCACAACATCTCTCAACTACAATTTGTGGTACTTGAAACAGTGGAGAAATTTGAAGGCAGAGACAACAATCGTTTTCTCCTACAAAGGGAGAACCATTGGATTTACCTACTTAATTCAAGCAAGCCCCACGGGCTTAATGAACGTATTGAATTTCTGTGTTACCTTTAAAGACTTATCATTTTTATTGGACAGTTTGCATGGGTCGATCGATTCATATTCAACATCTATGTGTAACATGGTTTGTATATATTTTCTGTTTCATCATTACACACACAGGTAAGACAGTCTTCGTCGTTTTGTTTGTAAACAATCTGCTCCCACCGCAGATTGGTGGGTTTCCCGACCACGTGATCGGACAATTAAGCGAATCACACTTAGCCGCGCAAACTAAGCCAGTCTCCACTATATTAAACCCATTGTGATTAGCTGACTTTTCTTCGAACCTTTTTCGCGCCAGATAGGAAGGAGAACCCGTTTACGAACATCGTATGAACGCGTCCAGCGTTTAATAAGTAAGCAGTAACAGCGCATTATGGTTTTGTAGATCACGTTATTTATTTATGTTAGCGCAAAGTAACAGCGCCTTCATTTTCATTCTTCACAGAATTTTGTTTAACATTGAGAGCTTCAAGAATAACACGTGAGACTCATTTCTTGTTATTTTTGTGCATGCACACACTTGATGGGAGAGCACTGAATGTGTTTTGATGCCGTTATTTAAACCATGTTTTATGTACTGTTAACGTTTAGTATGGGAGACTTATAGATTTCATTTCGTCTTGCTTCTAGCTATTGTCCCGGATGAAGGGAATACAGCCCGAAATGCATTGGACTGTTATTTGTGTTATTGAAATACCGCTCAATGAATTTAATATCTGAAACAAATTGGATGTTGATGGATTAAAAAAAGAATTTTCTGATGTGTTGAATACAATATAAGAATTCAAAACGTTGCATGGATCTTTATTTTGAAGCAATTTGAACTCTCTTAGAGTGGAGCGCCAAGGGATGCCTCCAATGGACATTGGTGGCACATTCTTTTGTTGACTAACCGGCCGTCCTTGACAAGAGACGCCACCTGGGCTGCAAACCTCACAAACATTGACTAGCTTATACATTTTGTGTGTTGACCTTAATACAGAACTTTGCTGTGCGACAAACCAATTATTTTTGTCATTGATTTGTACACAGACATTTGACGTGTTATCTGGACACTATCGCATGGTACTGCCGCATTGAGAATGCTTCGTTAACAGGGCGTAATTTTACCACTATAGACTGCGATGTTGAAAGTTGCGTTAAGTAACTTTTGCGATGGTTATCACATGTTCTTGAGAATATGCCCCACAAAGCGCTGATTGTGGATATCCGATTGCACTAGACTAGGGCAAAGTTACAAGTTCAGGCCAAATGTGATTGAGTGCAGGCAGGCTACAGTGACCCATTTTGATCTGCTGAACAAGGGACGATGTGTTGGTTCCAAGGAGCTGTGATGCAAGGTCCTGCATCATTGTCGAGGATCCAGACTACAAGGGATTGCAATGTGAAGTGAAGTGTCGAGGATGTATTGCACAGTCGAGATGATGCATGGGTTCCAAGGAGCTGAGAGGCTGTGATGCAAGAACCAGTGTCATTGTCGAGGCTATCATAACTAGAGTTTTTTATGTTAGGGCCTGCATCTGGGAGGTCTTGCAAGGTTCAAGGTGGCTGGAACTTTGTGCCCCTGAGAATATAGTCAGAAGGCAGGCCAACTAACCCTTGGAGTCACTCTGGGGTCCTGGGCTCACCAGATGCAGGTCCAGTCCTTCTCACCCAAGCAAGAGGGCTGCAGGCAGCAGGGCACGTTCCTTTAGAGAAGCAGACAAGCTGACGGGCGGTCCAGTACAGCTGTCCTATTTCCTGGCAGAGTCTCCACAGGTCTAGAAGTGTACTGAAGAGTTGGTGTCTGAAGTCCAATATTTTTACCTGGGCCTTCCTGTGAAGTGGAAGAGACTTCTAAAGCTCTCTCTTTGAAGTGCAAAGGTTTCCAGCCTTCCTTGACCTGGTTCCAGGCTACCTACACAGGTGTATGCAGCCCTTTGTGTCATTTTAATACACAAGGGAACCCAAGGAAGAGATAGGCTAGGGACCTTAGGTAGTTACGTTTTTTTGCAAAGGACAGTGGTCCCTAGACAAATGAATTATTCGCAAAGAATCAATATAGACTAAATAGAAACTATATTCATTGTCCAGCCGGACAGTATTTAATTTTCGATAAAAGGACTTCACAGGTAATTATGGTGTGATACAAGCAGGACACCAGCCGATGCCCAACTAACATCACAGTTCCAATATGGCCGCCCGAACTGCCCGTGTTCGGATTGGACTGCAGTATACCACGTGGGTTCCACCCGGTTTACTTCCTGGTTGCGGTTCCCTGATTCGAATCGCGTGTATTTGCCACCAGAACGAGGACCGCATTGACGACCCGTCTTCCTTATTATTGGTAAGATACTCGCCTGATACCAGTACGATATTGATTAGTACTGATTTTACGGGTATTTCAAACCGTCCCCTTCCTTTATTACAGAACCGCACTTATTACGTGCAGTGCTGCCAAAGCTACTCAACCGGTAAGCACTTGTTCCCTTTGTATCATTTCCTCTGTACTCTGAGGTTGGTAATTTATACTTCCCTATATCTCGCCAGATTCAAGGTTGACTGCCACGCTATCGACCATTGCCGCCTGGGACTCTACATTAGTCCCGTGGGTACGTTACTAAGGATCACTAACCTGCCAAATTGCACTACGATCTTTAACCGCTGGCTTTTATGATGTTCACCACTTTAAATTTTGCACTCGGGCTTATAGTTAATTTGGTTAATTTAATATTTCCTTCGTCGGCACTATGACTCACTCATAACTCTATCTTGGTATTCACCATGGAAACGGTTTGACATGGCACTGCAACTAATCTTGGCCCTTGTATATATTCGTTCTTACGTTCCTTGAAGTCCTGTACTAATCACCTATGGGGTTAATCAATATGTGTAATAGGAGTTCAAAATGTGTTCGTTTTTTTTAAAAAAATGCCCTAATTTTGTTTTGTATTCGTTCTCTCCTGTTTCTCTCCTTGCCTCTGTACTTTTATATGTTTTGGCAAATGGTACCTACAGTGTGGGCTGTACTAAAAAGTTATTTAAAAAAGTCATGCATTGTTTGCCCTGAAGATGAACTCTGAATTTATATAGGGTACGAAACGTCGTCGACCTATTCACACTATATGCATATTTATCATGCAAATGTTCGCAAGCAATAGTGTGTTGTTTGTACTGTCTGATTGTGAATTATGATACACAGACTATCTTAATTGCCTGTATTTCCTTGTTTGTCTTTCCGCTGAGAATGTGTTAGTTGGGCATCGGCTGGTGTCCTGCTTGTATCACACCATAATAACCTGTGAATTCCTTTTATCGAAAATTAAATACTGCCCGGCTGGACAATGAATATAGTTTCTATTTAGTCTATATTGATTCTTTGTGAATAATTCATTTGTCTAGGGACCACTGTCCTTTGAAAAAAAAGCCCTTTGTGTCAAGGCATGAAATAGCCTTTTCAAGTGCAAGTAGGGCTGTCCCATCTACGCCTTTCCATCCTGCCAGGGATGACCCATCTAAGCACACCTAATCTCTCTATTGTGTGTGGCTGTCTAGGAATAATACACAAAGCTCAACTGCCAGCTACAGCCAATCATGTGATCCAGAGACAGGCATGAAATGACTAATGGCCTTATTACCAGTTAAGCGGGACCCTCTCCCTTCTTCAGTTGGTCAGTTCAGGTAGGCTTTCGATGACAGAGATGTCCACTCCTGTAATTTTGATGCATCACACTCAGACTCAGACTACTCTCTGACCCTTGGAGTTTCAGGAGCGTATTTCCTGCGCCCCTTGCCTTACCTCTTTCTGGCATGCACCTGGGCCATTTTTCAAGGCTCCAGGTCCTCCTGACTACCCTCTTGGGCGATCATGGACCATGTGGTCAGGCACACCCACTCTGGCATCCCTAACATCTTCAGATGTGACCTGAGCTCCAACTCTTTACAGATGTTGTGCTCTAAGTCATTGACAAGCTGACAATCAACAGGCTTGAATAGACTCAGCTACACTCAAGGAACCTGAGAGCCCTTTACTCACCAGAACCAGAACTACTGGACAGTGACGCTCATGGTTACAAGCCACAATAACCTGGTGGAATGCATTAGGGACTACCTGCTCTGAGGTCACCAGATGACATCTGACAGTTGACATGCTGGCTTCAGTGTCCCTCAAAGTGTCTACCCTCTGCTTTTCTTGGTTTTACTAGGAATGTGGGTCCGGGGCACCATCTGTCCAGCTAAAGGACACTAGAATAACCACTACACTACCCCCATACTCTCTGGGGAAATCTCTTCTGCAAGCACTACACTATCCAGCCCTGGTATCGGCCCACTAGCGAGGTCCTGTGCCCACTTGGGACACTTGGCATCCCCCTTGTAGTGCCCAACCTGTTGGCACTCATAGCATTCAGGGGTGCTTTCCATGAGGATGTATTATCAGGAAACCACTTATTTTTCTGTTTAGGTGGGGAGTGGGAGTCCTGACCCTTAGAACTAATTTAGAGACCTTTAGAGAACTGCTTGTATTTATTTTTGTCACCCCCTCCTTGTTCTGGTAAGGACCCTGCACACCGTGTGATCATCCCCCCAGATACCTTCTTGTGGACCCTGGTACTGAGACAGCGGTCTGCTCCTTAGCAGTCCTCCCTGGGATCAGTGAGTTTACTATCAATACGGAGTTGGTTCAGATCTGCTAAAAAAATACTAAGTATTTGCTCTCTTGCAGATTGAATAGTCCCTGTTAATCCTTTACTTCACTGACCTTCACCCAACCATCCAGTGCCTTGCAAAAGGAATCCACACAATCCACCCAGGACAGCGGGTCCAGTTCTAGCTGTCCCTAAACTGCTGACTGCACTTTTTAGGGATGAAACTATCTTTCCATACAAGGGTTTCCTTCATGGGGGGATACCTCACCATGTCCCTCTTCTCTAACACTAGTAGGGCATCCTTCCCCTCACTAGGCATAGGCTTGCAGAGTATACCCCCCAATCCTCCATAGGGATCCTCTGCATCTGTAAAGCCACCTCTTAAGCTTCAAAACACTTGTCAATGTCATCCTCCACATCAAAGTCAGGCACCAGATCCTGTCTCCAGAATGCTGCCACCATCTCTGGACCCTGCCTGTCTGGCCTTGATGTCCAGCTCCTTAAGGCTTCTTTCACGAGCCAACCGCTCCAAAGCAAATATTTCCTCAATGACCAGTTTTTCCCTTGCTTAGGCCCTCTCAGCCTCTATGGACAGTTGTATCTGCTCAACTTCAATTTTCATCTGGGCCATCTGCAACCTAAACTCCCTCTCTGCCTTACTGTCTGCTAGCTCTTCTGGGGATAGACCCTGAGAAGACACACAGCTCTCTGCTCTTACAGGGATTCCAACTCGGGAGTCAAGTCCACCCCCTTAGCTGAAAGCTGCATCCCAGGGCAGGTATCCAGACCTGGCTCTGACTCCTCCACATTATCCTGTCCATCCTGGTCTTCAAGTGTGACTTGCAACTGGTAGGTCTCTATCCATGAACTCAAAGCCTTTTGGAGTTCGGCCTTCCTGGTGCTCCTTTTGTCAGACAGACCCATATCCTTGCATAATGCATTGACCTCAGCCACAGTGTAGCTCTCCAGTTTGAGGAGCTCCAGTTGGCAGGGTAGGACTTACAGATTTCAGAGTCCAGGTGCTGGGTTCATGGTGTTTGGAGCGTTCTGTCCCTAAGGTTCTATTCAGGAGGCCAGCCAACTAGCCCTTGGGGTCACTCTGGGGTCATGGGTTCAACAGAGAGGATGTGGCCTTACGGTTAGAGCTGTTGACCTCGATGCTGGGGAACCGGGGTCGAATCTCGGCAACCACGCTCAACATCTTATGATTCTGGGCAAATCACTTAATCTTCCTGTGTCTAACAAACATGAATATGTCTATCTGTAACAAAACTGGTGCTCATGTAAAGCGCTCTGATACCCGATGTCTTAGGTCTAGTTTGCGCTATATAAAACTTTTTTAAAAAACAGATGCAGGTCCAGTTCCTCTCACCCAGGCAAGAGGGAAGCAGGTCAGCACAGCAGGGCTGCAATCCTTCAGAGCAGCAGTCCAGCAGAGTGGCAGTACAGCACAACCGTCCTTCTCCTGGAGTCTGAGGTCCAATATTTATACCTTGGCCTTCCTTTGAAGTGGGAGAAGCTTCTATATGTTTCCCTTTGAAGTTCACAGGTTTCCTGCATTCCCTGCCCTGGTTCCGGACTAATTACAGGGGATATGCAGCCCTTTGTGTGAATGCAAAAACAACAACTGATGGACAGAATGCAGAACAAGGTCATACATTCACCCCAATACTAAGATCTGGGCCTAAAACCATCGTTTTTTTGCTCCCCATGCTATTCCAGTTTGAACCCAGCCATATGCAAATCAGTCTTGTTTCTGCACCCAATGGGAGCAGTCTAGCCCGAACTGCCAAGCCTGGTCCTCCCTGGACTGGAAACAAGCATCCTAGGACCGGTTTCAGAGTTTCACCCCTCATCAGCCAGGATATTTTGACTCCAGTGGAATGGAGAGCATAGGACCCATGTCTGGGCATGCCCGTCCCACTTGGGGTGACAAATGCAAAGAGAACAATTGATGGACAGAATGCAGAACATTGTCATACATTTACCCCAGTAGAAAGTTGGCTTTTTATGGTCCTAACCATTTGGTGACTGCAGCCTGTTCCTGGATAACATGACTAGGTTTAGTTGGCAGTTGGCCTTTGTGTATTCCTCTAAAAAAACATAGGTTTCAGAGACGTTATAGTTATAAATTAGCATTTAAAAAACATTAGAATGCATGGGTTGGTGAGTAGCTAAATGAGGATCTATAGGGGTATTTATTGGTTGTCTGAGTATCTGTATGGGTGCCTGAGTGTCTGTGTGGGTGGGTGGTTTTTTTTTGGCTTTGTGCATAAATGTGTGAGTGGATGATTCACTGGGTGTATGGGTTCAATAGTGCATCTGTGAAGGGCTGTATGGGTGGGTGAGTGTGTGTATGGGAGTGTTGGTGAGTGAATGGATACCTCAGTGGTACATATGTGAGTAACTCCATATGTGAAAGGCAGTATATATAAGTGTTGGAGTGTATAAATGACTATATGTGAGAGTGAGTGATTGTGAGAGTGGCTGTATGGATCAGTGTGTGCTTGTATTAGTTATTGTATAAGAGTGTAAGTATGTGTAAGTGTATGTTTGAATAAGTGAGGTGGTGTGTGTATAACTGTATTGGTGAGGAAATGGGAGTGTGATTGATTCTTTGCATGACTGACTAGGTGTCTGAGTAACTCTATGGATGAGTGGTGGAGTATGAGTGTCTGTATAGATATGTGAGTGCATATGATAACGCATATTGATGGTTGACTGTATGTATGAGTGACTGTATGGGTGAATGAGTGAATGTGTGTTTAGACCTAGGAATTAGTGAGTGGGTATGTACTAACTGGTATTGGTGTGTCTAGGAATTAGTGAGTGGGTATGTACTAACTGGTATGGTGTGTCTATGCATCAGATTAGCATGTGGATGATGTCATCAGTGATGTCATCAGTGATGTCATTTGAAATGTCATCAGTGATATCACTGACGATGTCATGAAAGATGCAATATGTGACGTCATCAGGAGTGCATTGCGGGGGTGCGAGTTATAGTTACCTGAACTAACTATAACGGCTGAATTTCTCTGGTTTTGTACGAGTGAAATATCCAACTAACTATAACGACCCTAAAACCTGTGGCTTTTTCAGTGAATTTCTAAGGTTTTTTAAATGCTAATTTCTAATTATAACGTCCCTGAAACCTATGGTTTTTTCTGTGAATTTAAAAGGTTTTTTAAATGCTAATTTCTAACTATGCCTACAAAGGTAGGACATGTGAAGAAAGAGGAAGAAAAGTGCAGAAAGAAGCAAGACAAATGCAGAACGAGGTAACAGAAGTCCAGAAAAAGGAAGAAAAGTACAGCAAGAAGCAAGGGATGTGCAGAAAGAACCAACAGTGGAGCAGAAAGTCCTCCTGTGCCCCCACCTTTTTGCTGACGGGAACTGGTGGTAACTGACTCTGACTAACCAGGACTAGAGCCAGTGCTATGCTAAGAGACACTTAGAATACTGTGAAAACACCTACATATACTAGGGAACACTATGCATTGGGCTACCCCTGTGATTAGTTTGACCTCCTCTGTATTTGCCATGAGTTAGTGCCTGGGTCATTGCATGAGTACATGGATAGTGACTGGATGATTAGAGTGCTGCAAGGACAGTGCATGGTGATTTTATAACTGCTTGGGTTTTGGCGGAGTGATTGGATAAGTACAGGACTCTGGATGGGTGATTAGTGCATGGCTAGTGACAGAGGGATTTCTGGAGTGCATGGGTACTACCTGGGTAATTGGAGGAGTGAATCAGTAGTGTGTAGGGGGTTAGAGGTCTGCATGGGAAGTGCCCAGGGGATTGTAGCAGTGCATGTGTTAGTGCCTGGGCCATTGCATAAGTACATGGTGCTTGCTGGGTGATTGGAGGAGAGCATGGGTAGTGACAGGGCGATAGCTGGACTGCATAAGTAGTGCTCAGGGTACTGTAGAAGTGCATGTGTTAGTGCCGGGGTCATTGCATAAGTACATGGGTACTGACTGGGTGATTAGAGTACTGCAAGGAGACTGTGTGGTGAATTTATAAGTGCTTGTGATTTGGTGCAGTGATTAGTTAAGGACATGGAACTGGCTGGGTGATCGGAAGAGTACATGGGTAGTGACAAGGAGATGGCTGGACTGCATCAGTAGTGCTCAGGGTATTGTAGAAGTGCATGTGTTAGTGCCTGGGTCATTGCATGAGTGCATGGCTAGTGACTGGATGATGAGAGTCCTGCAAGGAGAGAGCATGCTGCATTTCTAAGTGCTTAGAGTTTTGGCAGAGTGATTGGATAAGTACATGGTGCGGATTGGGTGATTGGAGCAGTGCATACTCAGTGACAAGGAGATGGCTGGACTGCTTGGGTAGTGCTCAGGGGATTGTAGCAGTGTATGTGTTAGAGCCTGGGTCATTGCATGAGTACATGGGTACTAACTGGATGATTAGAGTACTGTAAGGAGAGTGTATGGTGAATTACTTAGTGCTTGGGTTTTGGTGGAGTGATTGGATAAGTACATGATTCCTGATGGGTGATTGGAGGAGTGCATGGGTAGTGACAAGGAGATGGCTGGACTGCATCATTAGTGTTCAGGGTATTGTAGCAGTGCATGTGTTAAGGCCTTGGTCATTGCATGAGTTCATGGCTAGTGACAGGATGATGAGTGTGCTGCAAATGGAATGGAAAGGAATGGAAAGATTATTTGTATAGCGAAATAGCTACCCTAAGGCGTCCTAGCGCAGTGGACAGACGCGTGTGGAAGAGAGGTAGGGGCCTAGTCAGAATTGGTAAATAGCAGGGTTTTTAGTTTTTTTCGGAAGGTCAGTAGATTAGGTTCAGATCGCAAGGGGAGGGGGAGGGAGTTCCAGGGTTTGGCCGAGTTGTATGAATATGAGCGGCCCCCATATCTGGCTCTCTTGATTCTGGGTATTGTAACACGATGGGAGGAGGATGATCTGAGCTGTCTGTCAGGGTGATAGGGGGTGATCAGGGGGTGATTGATAGTGGCACCTGTTTTCCAGAAAGCTCGGTGGGCGATACACATGCTTTTGAATTTAATTCTTTCCCTCACTGGGAGCCAGTGTAGTTTCCTGAGTCCGGTTTTGACAGAAAGACGGTGAGGGATCTGCAGGAGGGTTCGAGCAGCACAATTATGTGTGACCTGGAGCTTGTTTAGGGTGGCTTGGGGGGCTCCTAGATAGAGGGCATTCCCAAAGTCTAGACAAAACAGAATGAGGCCCTGGATCATAATCTGCCTGGCTTTAAAGGGTAGGAAAGGGAGGATTTTCCGGATAAGCCTAATTATGCTGAAACAGGTGGCGGAAAGTTTGGTTGCTTGGTGATTGAAGTTAAAAGACTTATCCAGCCAGATACCCAGCCTGTTAATTGTGTCCTTGGGTACAGGGGGATCCGAGACATGAAGGCCATAAGGAGTCAATAGTGGGGCTGGATGGGTTACCTAAGAGCATCAGCTCGGTCTTGTCTCCATTTAATTTGAGACAGGACGATGTCATCCATGTGGTCACTGATTCTAAACAGATGCTCAGACTGTTGGGCTTGTGTGTGGTTGATTTAGGGCCACCACAAGCTCAGTGTCGTCCGCATAGGTGACGATTTTTATCCCAAAGGGGCGGACGATCTCAGCTAGGGGGCTCATGTAAATATTAAAAAGCGTAGGGCTCAAGGAGGAGCCCTGCGGAACACTGCAGCCCAGAGGTTTACTGGGGGAGGTGATTTCGCCCTCAAAGACTTGAAAGGAACGATCCAACAGGAATGACTCAAACCAAGCAAGTGCTTTCTTTGAGATTCCTAGATTTGATAGTCTGTGTAGTAAGGTGTTGTGGTTTACAGTGTCGAAGGCGGCACTTAGGTCGAGAAGGATGATAGATGCGGTACCTCCTTTATTTATTTATTTATTTAGACAGTTTTGCCTAGCGTGAACGTGACCCTTGGGTATCAGAGAGCTTCACAGATACAATACAATACAATAGGTGGGTTAGGGATACATCTTGCATATCATAACCATTCAGAGAATGAGGTAGGTAGGTATAAAGTTATGTAGTAAACTGTTTCATACTGATATGTGGTAGGTTAGGTATACGATTATAAAGCATTTTATCATAACAATGTACAATGGCGAAGTATATTAAACTACTACTTGACATCGGCATGTGCATATTCCAATATAGTTTCAGCCGGTGTCTGTCTTCAAGGTTATCATACATGATATTCTATTTGCCTACAGTACTGTAAATTGTAGTACAATAACAATAGGTCCAATAGTCTTTATCTGTGCATTTTTTCTTCAGATTCTGGGTAAGTATAGCGCCTCTAGGTTATTCCCAGTACAATTAGTGACTTTATAATTACTTCCCTTTGTTATTCTGCTTTGGCACAACTATGTCGTGGTGGCGGTGATGTCTCTTCTTGCCTAAGTGAGGAACTTACTCATTAGGAAAATCTTAGCTTCCCTCTCGAATGTTGCCGTGTTAGTAATTTTCCTAACATTTGGAGGGAGTGAGTTCCAGATTCTAGGAGCTGGCCCTGAAAAAGCTCTGTCGTATGTTTTCTTCTTCCGCAAGATGGGTGGTCTCAGCAGCAGCTCCTTGGCACTCCTGGCCGGTCTCTTTCCTCCAGATAGCTCTATTTTCTGAGCCAGGTATCTTGGTGTTTTGTAGTGAAACGCTTTGTGGGTGATACATGCCATTTTAAGTTGGATTCTCGCTTCGTATGGTAGCCAGTTTAAGGATTTCAGGTGGGGCGTGATATGATCGAATTTCCTCGATCCGGTGATGAGCCTTGCAGCTGTATTGAGACATGCTTTTAGTGGTGCCGTGGACATTTTTGGTAGACCTGCTAAGGTAGTACATCCATATTCAATCCTTGAGATAACTAAGGATTGTACTGCCATTTTGAGATCTGCCGCAGAGATGAATGGTTTCACTTTCCTAATATAGTTTAAGTGAAAGCGTGCATTTTTTGCCATAGATTTGATATGGGTTCTCATGTCAAGGTTCTTGTCTAATGTGATTCCTAATGATTTTGCCGCATCCACTAGAGTAGGAGTGCGGTTTAGTGCTGTGATCCATTCAGTGGCGTCACTAGGGGGGTGCGGGGGGTGCGGACCGCACCGGGTGTCACCATCAAAAGGGGTGACACCATGGTCCGTGTCAACAATAATCTTGGCCGGCGGCTGGGCAAAGTTCGACAGACAGTAATATTATTTTGCATTTTGGTTTCACGGAGTCCGTGTCCTTAACACCAAAATGCAAAATAATATTTCTGTCTGTCGAAACTTACCCGGCCGCCGGCCAATATTATTGTCCCAATTATTAGGCTATGACTTTTCAGCATCCGGACGTCAATGACGTTCGAAACGTCACTCACGTCGTGACGTGGCTCCCGGACCTGACGTTTTAAAAAGCTTCTTTACAAGTAACAGCGCGGGCTGGCTGCTAATGCTCTCCAGAAGCCCGGCCGAGTCCTGGCTCGTCGTGCCAGGCAACGAGGGCTCCTGTTTCCTGGTCCTGCCCTCCACGTGCCTCTGCCATCTCACCTTGGATCCCGAGTCATGCACAACACTCTGCCTCCTCGTTGCCTCACCCCATTCACTTCTCGAAACTCCCTCATTTTCCTGCCTCAAACTTACCTCTTCTCCACTTCAGTTCAGGATGCGTACCACCGAGAACACCCTTTGCCCTGGCCCTCAATTGTTGTATTTCTTCTATGCTCGTGCAATTCTAGCGCATCGGTGGGCTTCGAGGTGGCTGAGAGGTCACATGGGTGGCAACATTAAAACACTGCATTACTTTGCGTCCCTCCCCACTGGATATCACTACCACAGTCACTCACGCGTTTTCCAGCATCCCCTGCAGGAGAACACCTCTCGTGCCCCCTTGCCCAGGCCCCACCGGTGCATCTGCTGCACACCCTCCTTCAGCGCCCCCTTGCACGGCGGTGCCAGGCTCTGTACTCCACGCTCACGGCATGCCACCCTCCTGCAATATCAAGCGCTGGCCTCACTGCACGTAGGTCTCTGGCTCTGCAATTGTAATTGCATTTATATAGCGCTTACTACCCCTGACAGGGCATCGCAGCGCTTACTATGTACTGACTCTATGTCCAGTGCCCATTGCGCGCCTCCCATCCGCACAATGCAGTGGGCATCACCCCGTGGTTGTTTCTGCACCACACAGTGCTGTCTGCACTATACGGCGCTCACTACACAACCTCCGGTACCCTCTACACTGCAGCCGCCCCGCGGGACATAACGTCCGTGCTCTCACTTTCCTGCCCATGGCAATCGGAGGGGAGCACAGAGCAGCACATTATTCTGGGAGGCGGAATGCTGAAGCAGAGGCAGCGCTGCCCATGCCTGTCTCCACAGTGATTGATGGCTTTCTCCTGCCTCTCCTAACGCTCCAGGGGGGAGACATTCAGAGGGCCCATCCGCCAACCCTTCCTGCAGTAGCCGATCCTCGAGCACCAAAAAGTTTATTTATTGCTTTTTATATAGTGCAGACTTTACCCGAAGAGGCGTCAGAGCGCTTCACATTAGGAACTCTGATACCTAATGATTAGAAAATAACAAGTGAACAAATTACAAAAGCAAACGTTAAGTTACTTCTGGCAAAAGTGACAATTGTGAGCAAACAAAATACATGAGGTTGGCAGCAAACGGTGCAATACAGGAGGAAAAAGTGACGTGTGCAGGTTACAAGAGAAAACAGTACAATTAGAGGTATAATACTGCATAATATGGCAGACACTCAAGCACAAGAACAAACGTTACGTAGGCAATGGTGGCACTTGTGCAAGCATCTAAAGTAAACAAAAAGTGAGAGGTAGCAAACTGTGTTACAAGAGAAAAGTGGCGTGCTAAACACTCCAAGGCCTCAAAAATCTTACCTGACCCAACACCAAGAAAGGGGAGGATGGATGCTGCCCCTGAGATTCTTGTGATGCGGGCAAGAGGAATCATTTCAGGAAAACCAAAGGAAAAAGAAGTCCCTGCAGGCTGAACTCTGGCTAACCGACCCGTGGAAGTGAACCAGGATTTTGCAGCGCCAGGTGTACGTTTGTCTTCCTCTGCAGCTGGTAAGTGGCAAACCCATTCTTCCCTTCGCTGTGTTTGAAAGTATGCCCTTTGACGATTACAACCTGTGCTCCTTGAGCGTGCGATATACCCAGTAAACTGCTTTGATCTGTAGTTGCGCTATTGTGTGCAAGTGTAACGTACTGCCGACTGACTACAAGTTGCACGTGGGTGTCATGTTTCCATATGTTACTGTGCGCATCTTTCTGAGTCCTTGCAGACGTAACATGCTATGCCTGGAAACAGTGTAGCCATGAACGGGCAAGTAGGGTTCTTGTGCTGCCAGTAAACCTGTGTCTAACTGGGCAAGGGTAGACTGGTGCCATGGGTAGTGTGTGTGTCCTGTACTGTCCAGGACATGCGTGTAGCTGCACATGACACGCGGGTGCCATGTGCATTTTAGTCCCTGTGTAAAGCTGTGTAAGGGTATCTGGGGGGGTATCATGGATTCATGATGTAAGTCATGGGGGGGTGACACCATGAGTTACCCGCACTGGGTGACACCAACCCTAGTGACGCCACTGGATCCATTTAGCCCATTCTTTCACTTCCGTGTGGTTCTTAGGTGGAGAGATTAAAGGGAACTCCTTTTTTGTGCATTTAGCTTCAGATGATTGCTGGTCAACCAGTTTATTGACATTTATAAGGCCTCGTTCATTAACATGATATCTTCCAGAGAAGCGATCTTGATGTATATCTGTGTGTCGTCTGCGTACATATGATAAGATATGTTTGCGTCTTTGAGAATTTCTGTCAGAGGTTCGACATAAAGGTTGAAGAGTGAAGGAGATAGTGTAGATCCTTGAGGGACTCCGATCAAATTAGGACATGATGGGGATAGTGTCTGGCTGACCAAAAATCTTTGAGTTCTATTCTGAAGGAAGGATTCAAACCATTTCAACACATTTCCCGATATTCCCATCCTGTTATGCAGCCTGCTTAGTAATTTTTCATGATTTAACGTGTTGAATTCAGAGGACAGGTCCAGAAGTACTAGTAGACATGTTCTATTCTGATCTAGGGCCTGTAATGCATCGTCGACAATATGCAGGATTGCTGTTTCTGTGCTGTGTTACATGGTGCTGACTGGGTGATTGGAGGAGTGTATACGTAGTGACAAAGAGATGACTGGACTGCTTAGGTAGTGCTCAGGTAATTGTAGCAGTGCAAGTGTTAGAGCCTGGGTCATTGCATGAGTACATGGGTAGTGACTGGATGATTAGAGTACTGCAAGGAGAGTGCGTGGTGATTTTATAAGTGCTTGTGTTTCGTCTCAGTGATTAGATAAGGACATGGAACTGGCTGGGTGATTGGAGGAGTGCATGGGTAGTGACAAGGAGATGGCTGGACTGCATCAGTAGTGCTCAGGGTATTGTAGAAGTGCATGTGTTAGTGCATGGGTCATTGCATGAGTAGATAGGTAGTGACTGGATGATTAGAGTACTGCAAGAAGAGTGCATGGTAAATTTATAAGTGCTTGTGTTTTGTTGCAGTGATTAGATAACGACAAGGAACTGCCTGGGTGATTGGAGGAGTACATTGGTAGTGACAAGGAGATGGTTGGACTGCATCAGTGGTGCTCAGGGGATTGTAGCAGTGCATGTGTTAATGCCTGGGCCATTGCATGAGTACATGGGCAGTGACTGGGTGATTAGAGTACTGCAAGGAGAGTGCATGGTGACATTATAAGTGCTTGTGTTTTGGTGCAGTGATTAGATAAGGATATGGAACTGGCTGGGTGTTTGGAGGAGTGCATGGTTAGTGACAAGGAGATGGCTCGACTGTATCAGAGGTGCTCAGGGGATTGTAGCAGTGCATGTGTTAGTGCCTAGGTCATTGCAAGAGTGCATGAAAAGTGACTGGATGATTAGAGTGCTGCAAGGAGAGTGCATGGTGAATCTGTAAGTGTTTGGGTTTTGGCGGAGTGATTGGATAAGTACACACATGTCACATCAGGCCCACCCCCTCCCTTCACCATTGTGCAAACACGCCCCCTGGTGGGTTTTAAGTTGGGGTATCAAGTCCCCTTGAATCCTGGGGGTCCCTGGGGTCCAACAAGCCCACCAGGTACCTCCAGTAAGCACCACAGAGCTACGATGCAGAGAGGTGTAAAAAGGGGAGTGCCCTTGGACCACCACTCTGCAACACAGCCCTGTGACACTTACTGGAGGTACCTGTTGGGCTAGGTGGCTCCCAGGGACCCTCAGGAGTAAAAAGGAATTAAACCTCCAACTTAAAATGCACCAAAGGGTGTGTTTGCACAGTCGTGCAGGGAGGTGGTGGGGCTTGATGTGACAAGTGTGCAAAAGCGCCCTGTGGCGTATTTTAGGGGATTAAGTCCCCTTGAGTCCTGAGGGTCCCCAGGGGCCAACTAGCTCACCAGGAATCTCCAATAATGGCCACAGGGCTGCATTGCAGAGAGGTGGCTAGAGGTCACGCCCCTTTGTACACCTCTCTGCAACGCAACTCTGTGGCGCTTACTGGAGGTACCTGATGGGCTAGTTTGCCCCCAGGGACCCTCAGGGTTCAAGGGGACTTCATCCCCTAACTTAAAACATGCCACAGGATGTGTTTGCACACATGTCACACCAGGCCCCATCCTGCCCCCTCCCTTCACCACTGTGCAAACATGCCCCTGGGGCCTGGCCAATTTGTTGAGGACTGTGGGGGGAGCCCCAATTCCCCCACAGTCCCGCCGGCTCCCCACCTCCTGCGGGAGCCGGCATTGCTTTTCCATATAGGGAGCTGCTAACATACAGCTCCCATTGTGGAAAAGCAATTCAGCTTTGGCTTTTAGAAGAGACAGCAGGTTTTATTACACTCGCTTCCAAAGGCCAAGGCAGTGTTTGCTATGACAGGGTGGGAGCCCCATAGCTCCTGCCCTGTCATAGCAAACAGCAGAGGTGATGTGAGGCCCCCACAGATTAATTAAAAAGATGCCCCGGAGAGGTGGTGGTCTCGGAGGCTGCGGGAGGGCCGCATGCCCTCCCACATATTATTAACATATCCCCGGGGAGGTGGCGGTCACTGGGGCTGCAGGGGCCCCTTTCAGACCCCCACAATTTTTAAATTATGAATTTGGCAAAGCCCCCGGGACCTGTCCCATCCGGGTACCTGATTTAAATGAAGCGCAGGAGCCTGAGCTTTATTTTTCTTTATAATTTTGGCGGGACTCGCGATCCCAGTCTGAATTCCGCCCAATGTTTTTATTAAAAATGCTTTTTATGGGCCTGGGGGTCCTTGTGGGACCCCCTGAGCAGCCCTAGGGGGTCAGGGTGTTTCTACCCTTCCCCCTTTTCTTGTTTTTAATCTTTTTTCTGTGTTTTCCTGTGACTCGGTAAAACCGAGTCACAAGATGGATGCCAACACTTCCTGGTTTGGAGTGTTGTCAGCCACTTAGAATGAAGCTTGTGCTCGGGAGGCTTCGGAACCCACAGCTGCCCTAGATATCAATATTTTTTAACTGAACGGATTTACACCATTTAACAAAAAGGACTCTTTCTGAACCAAGGACTACCTTTTTTCCGAATTTGGTGCAATTCTGTTCAGCAGTTTGGGCTGTAGCTTTGTCCTATGGAAAATTACATGGGGAAAACGCATTTTGTGACCCCCCTTTTCTCTCGGCCCCCGCTTGACAAATCCTACCAAACTTTGAAAACTGGAGCTGACAGGAGGGCCCTACTAGTTTTGGAAATTTCGCGAAGATTCGTCAAAAGGCGCTAAAGTTATTGGGAAAACAATAAAACGCTTTTCCTATGGAAACTAGGTCCTAACTATAGCTACCTACTGGCGACTGCCAGTTGACAATATATATATATAGATATATATATATATATATATATATATATATATATATATATATATATATATTACCTACTGGCGGTCGCCAGTAGGTAGTTATAGTTAGGATTTTTTTCAATGTTAAATCTCAAAATTCTATTTTGAATAACTTTGGCACCGGTTGACGAATCTGCCTGAAAATTTCATGAAAATGGCCTCGTCGAGCTCCGGTCCTTCCCTGAAAGTTTGGGGGGGATACAATAAGCGGGGGCCGAGATAAAAGGGGGGTCCCAAAACGCGTTTTCCCATGTTAATTTCCATAGGGCGGTCGATTTCACTTTTAGCCCGAACGGCTGAATGGATTTACACCAAACTTGGCAAAATTGTAGGGACTGGTAGCCCGATGTGCCTTTGCTATGTCTCAAGATATGTGCTCCAGTGGATTTTGAGTAATTTAGGTTCCAAAAAATATATATATCTATAGCAGCGCACCGGTGCGCGCACCAGGGAGCGCTCCGGGCGCGTGACGCGAGGTGCGCATGGAAAGCTGATTGGCTCTCGGGTGTCTGTAAACATTCGAAACAGTCCAGAGCGGTCGCCATCTTGTGTCTCGGTAAAATCGAGACATAAGAGGTGGCTAAAACAAAGTGGGAACTGACCATAAGGCGTCAGGGATAGACCCCTTTGACCCCCTAGGTTTGATGTGGGGGCTATAAAAGGGCCCCGCGGGGCATTTAAATTATTTTTTTTTTTTTCGTTTTGCGCGGGGGAAGCGCACGGTGCGCGCACCGGGGAGCGGCCCTGGGAGCGCACTATGATGAAAAAAGGTGACAGAGTGTTTAAAAAATGAAGTTTTGATTTAGAAATTGGAGGTAGTTCTAAAAAGAACTTTTTTTTTTCTTCTTTTTGTTGTTTTATATTTTTTTTGTGTTTTTTGAACTTTTTGTACTTTTTTTGGCTTTTCAAAACAGTTTTATATATTTTTTTGTATTTTTTTGGGGGAGAAACAAAAAAAGGGAATTGAAACTGGCTCAACTGGAGCAAAAAAACAAAAAACCCAAAAAATTACTTCTTTTTGGGGCACTTGTGATTATCACCTGCAAGGACGATGAGTTTCACACTTTTTTCCCCATAGGAGATAAGTTTGCCACAAGCAGTGCAAGTAATTTTAAAATCAGCAAATCTCGGCTGAATGCAAGGCATCACCTCAGATGTTTCTGGTTGCGAGGAAGTGGGTTGGTTTCTTTGGGAGGGGGTCCTTGATGACTGGGGGAGGTTACTGGCCATTTCCCGGAACTCTGCACGAGAGTAGTTGATTGGATGCTTTCTTGTCATGTGCCGAATCATGGTATAGTTACCAAAAGAATATTTCTTATTTGGGTTGCCCCGTGAAAGTTCATCATTGCAGATGAGGCAAGTGACTTTGGCCGCATTCACCTTTTTTTTCCCCTCTGGAAGTGAAAAAAACTGCCAAATAATGTGTGGTTTAGGTTTATAAGGTGTATTTTCTTCTGGCAGCCATCTTCTTCTCCCCTCCTCCTCTTCCTCTTCCTCTTCCTCCTCCTGTTCTTGACCACCAACATAATTTGGAGCTGGTCCTCTTGGTGGTTGTGGTGGTGGTGGTGGGGCAGATGCACCAGCTGATGCTACTAATGAAGCCATTTTATAGTACAAAATATTATTCAAAGAGCAAAAAAGTAGACAGAGCAACAAACAGGTCTTCCTCAGTCAAAGGACAAAGTCAGAATAAGGAAAAAAGGTGGGGTCTTTCATCATTTAGAAAAAAAAACTGTCCTGAACCAATGAGAAGTGTTATTTTCAGGTCACAAGACCAGGGGCTTCATCATTATGAAACCAAAACTGTTATGAACCAATGAAAAGTGTTATTTTCTGCTCACATGACCCGACGCGCTTACGCTACGCGCCCGGGGCGCGCCCGGGGGCGCGCCCCGGGTCGCGCAGCGTAAGCGCGTCGGAAGTTTACGTTGTGCGATCGTATTCGCTCGAGTACTTCCGGGTGCGCTTACGCCGTGCGTATCACGCGGTCGCGGCTACGCGATACGTCACGATTATGTTTTCGTTTGCGATATTGGCGCTCACGGGACGCTCCCCGGAGCGCGCCCCGGGGCGCTTTGTAAAAATACGCTTTTCGGGGCGCTCCCCGGGGCGCGCTCCGGGAGCGCTCCCCAAAATAATTTTAAAAAAAAAAAATGGGAAAATTGTAGGGACAGGTAGCTCTATTCTGAAGTGGTTTGTAAAAAACATTAACTTTAGAAAAATATGTATTGTGCTACATTGGGCTTAATATATGTTAGAGCCAAAATGTAGCCCAAATGTAGCCCAAAGTAGCCCAATGTAGCCCAAAGATGGCCACCAGAGATCAAAAATTGAAAATGTAGCCCAAAATTCAACTAGATGTAGCCCAACTGTAGCCCAATGAGAAAATGTACCAGAGTGTTAAAAAGAACAACTAGAGTGCTAACAGTCTTATTTATAAAGTGAAACTTATAGTTAGGAATTAGCATTAAAAAAACCTTTGAAATTCACTGAAAAAACCATAGGTTTCACACCAGTTATAGTTAGGAATTAGCATTTAAAAAACCTATTAAATTCACTGAAAAAACCATAGGTTTCACACCAGTTATAGTTAGCTGGAAATTTTACTGATATAAAACCATTGAAATTCCCACGTTATAGTTAGTCGGACTCACTATAACTTGCGCGTGCAATGCACTGCTGATGACATCACATATTACATCACTCATGACATGGTCAGTGACATCACTCATGACACCATCCTTGTGACATAGTGACAGACCTCCTTTCACTATAATGTAACCCTTGAGACACATATTCAAAAATAGAAACTGAAATTTTTAAAAAAATGGAGATACCTATATCAGTTACAACAAGCAATTCAGTAATTCCACTATCTATATACACATCCACTCTTTCACCAACAGTTCTATATAGTCACTCATACATATACTCACTCATCATATGAAGTGATACACCTATACATACTGTTACACACCGACATTCATCCAAAAGTTACTCACACACATATTCACACGTGCAAATAAACTATTGAACATCCATTTATTTGAATATAGAGTTATACACACACTTCCACCTTACTTCTATTTAAAATTACACATATTTATTCTCTTAAACAATCACTTATAGAAACACATACTTATTTAAACAGGAACTCTTACAATCTCTTACTCTCACATATACTCACTTATATACATCAATATTCATATATACTAGATTAAAACATATGTAGGTACTGATAAAGACACTAGTGAGACAGTCTTTCACTCACTAACAAACACATATAGACACTCATCCACCCATACAGTCCTGTACATATGCTGTCTTCAAAACACATACAAACAAAGAGTCAGTCACTCATGCATCTATGTGCTAAGTAATACCCCCACTAAACCATATAGACAGTCATACTGATACTAATAAAAATATCTAATAACCCATATACATACGCATGTAGCTACTTACCAACACATGTAGCCACTTATACACAAAGTGAAACACTAATATATATATTTAAATATTTAAACATAACTCACTAATATTTATTTTTCAGAAAGACACATATTCACTGGATGGTGTCATCAGTGATGTCATGAGTGATGTCACTGACCATGTCATGAGTGATGTAATATGTGATGTCATCAGCAGTGCATTGCACGCGCAAGTTATAGTGAGTCCGACTAACTATAACGTGGGAATTTCAATGGTTTTATATCAGTAAAATTTCCAGCTAACTATAACTGGTGTGAAACCTATGGTTTTTTCAGTGAATATATATATATATATATATATATATATATATATATATATATATATATATATATATATATATATATATATATATATATATATTACCTACAGGTAGTTATAGTTAGGATTATTTTCAATGCAAAATCTCAACATTCTATTGTGAATAACTTTGGCGCCGGTTGAGGAATCTGCCTGAAAATTTCCTCAAATTTGCCTCGCGGCGCTCCGGTCCTTCCATAAAAGTTTGGGGGGGATTCATCACGCGGGGGCCGAGATAAAAGGGGGGTCCCAAAACGTGTTTTCCCATGTTAATTTCCATAGGGCGGTCGACCTCACTTTTAGCCCGAACGGCTGAATGGATTTCCACCAAACTTGGCAAAATTGTAGGGACTGGTAGCCCGATGTGCCTTTGCTATGTCTCAAGATTTGTGCTCCAGTGGATTATGAGTAATTTAGGTTCAAAAAAATATATATATCTAGGGCAGCGCCCCGGTACGCGCACCGGGGATCGCTCTGGGCGCGCCACGCGAGGTGCGCACGGAAAGCTGATTGGCTCTCGGGTGTCTGTAAACATTCGAAACATTCCGGAGCGGCCACCATCTTGTGTCTCGGTAGGATCGAGACACTAGAGGTGGGAAAAACAAAGGAGGAAATGACCATAAGGGGGCAGAGTAGACCCCCCCTTGATCCCCTAGGTTTGATGTGGGGGCTATAAAAGGGCCCCGGGGGTGAAAATAAATTTGATTTGCGCGGGGGAGCGCCCGGTACGTGCACCGGGGAGCGGACCGGGGAGCGTGTCATGGGGAAAAATGAATGATAGAGTTTTAAAAAATGTAGCCTTTTTTTAGAAATTGGAGGTAGTTCTAAAAATAACTGTTTTGTTTCTTCTTTTTGTTATTTTATATTTTTTTAATGTTTTTTGAACATTTTTGTACTTTTTTTGGCTTTTATGAACTATTTTGTATTTTTTTTGGTTATTTTTATGGGGAGAAACAAAAAACAGGGAATTGAAAATGGCTCAACCGGAGCAAAAAAAAATCTGGAAAAAATTAGGGTTTTTGGGGGCAATTGTGGTTGTCACCAGCAAGGAGGATGAGCTTTAGACTCTGCTCACCATAGGAGATGGTCTTACCACAAAAAATAGAGGTGACCCTAAATTCTCCAAATCGTGGTTGAATACAAGGGATTGTCTCCCTTGTCTCTGGTCCCGATGGAAAGGGTTGTTTTCGTTTGGAGGTGCTGGGTGTACATTGGGGAGGGTTGCTGGCCAGTTCTCTCATCTCTGCGGCAGCATAGTTGTTAGGATGCTTGCGCTGCATGTGCCTTATCATGGTATTGTTCCCAAATGAATATTTTTTATTTGGGTTACCCCTTGAGAGTTCCATGTCACAGATAAGGCAAGTCACCTTTGCTGCATTCACTTTCTTTTTTCCCTCAGGGATGGAAAAAAAACTCTCATACAATGTGTGGCTTGGGTTGGTATGGCGTATTGTGTTCTTCCAGCCACCTCCTCCTCGTCCCCTCATCCTCTTCCTCCTCCTCCTCTTCTTCTTGACCACCAATGTGATGTTGTGGTGGTCCTCTTGGTGGTGGTGGTGGTGGTACAGATGCTCCAGCTGATGCTGCAACTGTAGCCGTTTCAAAGTACAAAATATACCTAAAAGATTTCAAAACAGGTCTTCCTCAGTCAAAGGACAAAGTCAGAATAAGGAAAAAAGGTGGGGTCTTTCATCATTTGGAAAAAAAAAAATGTCCTGAACCAATGAGAAGTGTTATTTTCAGGTCACAAGACTAGGGATTTCATCATGAAACCAAAACTGTTCTGCACCAATTAAAAGTGTTATTTTCAGGTCACATGAAGTTTTTAAGCATAGGATTAGCACAGTGCTATCCACGCCAAGATAGAAATGGACAAAGTCTTTTGCCATTTACACAGCAAAGTCTTTAAGCATAGGACTAGTACAGTGCTATCCTTGCCGAGCTGTAAAATGACAAAAGGCATTTATCACTCCAGGCACAATATTACAGCTTTGAATTGGTAAAATACCAACTCAAGCCAACCTGAAATGAGTAAAAGCAACCCCTGACACAGTGTTTCACTCCAATTAGAGCTCTTCAGAGAGGTATAGCTTTGTCCAGACACAAGGGAGCACCCAGTATTAAGCCAGAACAAAACCATTTCAGGCATAGAGTGACGCATAAATTATGCAAAAAAAAGGAGAGAACTCTGGGTAGTTCTCAAGTTTAGGTGGAAAGCAGCTCCTGTTAGAGCATTCTCAACACTAGCAACACTCTAGATCTGCTCACCTCAAATGTCTGTTTTTCTATCAAAGTTTTTAAGCATAGGATTAGCACAGTGCTATCCATGCCGAGATAGAAATGGACAAAGTCTTTTGCCATTTACACAGCAAAGTTTTTAAGCATAGGACTAGTACAGTTCTATCCTTGCCGAGCTGTAAAATGACAAAAGCCATTTATCACTCCAGGCACAATATTACAGCTTTGAATTGGTAAAATACCAACTCAAGCCATATATATATATATATATATATATATATATATATATATATATATATATATATATATATATATATATATATATCAAAAACCAGTCCAAATTTTGACTTAAAGCAGTCGCTGACTCTGTGGATATTATCCAAAGCAAGATTTCTTTATTCCAAAAAATGACCCGGACGCGTTTCGGTGGTCAAACCGCCTTGCTCACTACATCTGGTTCCTCACTAGTGTCGTCTAATTATACATTCAGGGTTGACAGGCAAAAACTGGATGGTTATCACAGCAACCGAATTGGAAAAAACAACATGGAAGAATTTCTCACATCTGCATAATGATGCAAAAGAAAAAGGTGAAGACTCATGAAAAAGGAAAGAGACAGGTACATAAAATAAAAAGCAATGCTGCCAATCGTTAAATGTTGCACAATTAATAACATACAAAATATGAAATGTGTATGAATTGTTTGTGAATACCTCTGGAAACATATATACTTAGAGCTATGACAAAGTTAACACACCTGACGCTATGGTATTGATGCCACGGAGCTGCGTTGCAGAGTGTTGTATTGATGCCACCTCTCTGCCACCTCTCTGCATTGCAGCCCCCTGGCGCATACTAGAGGTACCTGGTGGGCTAGTTGGAATCCAGGGGACCTCAGGATTCAAGGGCACTTAATCCTGCAACTTAAAACGCCCCACAGGGCGTGTTTGCACATATGTCACCTCATTGCCCGCCCCCATCCTTCACTATTGTACAAATAATCCTGTAAAATCAGCCGAACTACGAATTCCGATTTATTCACCTGTTATCAGGAGAGAACCCAGTGCAGCATCGTTTAGCCCAGCACTGACGCTGAAAGGTAATTATATGAGGGAAATGTCCAGCTAACTATAACATGTGTGAAACCTATGGTTTTTTCAGTAAATCTTTATATATTTATTCACTGAAAAAAACATAGGTTTTACGGCTGTTATAGTTAGGTATTAGCATTTACAAAACCTTAGAAATTTACTGAAAAAACCATAGGTTTTACAGACGTTATAGTTAGTTGGACATTTCACTCATAAAAACCATAGAAATTCCCCTGTTAACTACAGCTCGCACCCCCGCAATGCACTGCTGATGATGTCACATGTTACATCATTCATGAGATGGTCAGTGACATCACTGATGACATCACTGATGACATCACTGATGACATCATCCAGTGACTATATGCTTCTATAAAATGTAAATATGCTTTATATATATATATATATATATATATATATATTCACTGAAAAAACCATAGGTTTCACACCAGTTATAGTTAGCTGGAAATGTTACTGACATAAAACCATTGAAATTCCCACGTTATAGTTAGTTGGACTCACCATAACTTGCGCGGCTGCAATGCACTGCTGATGACTTCACATATTACATCACTCATGACATGGTCAGCGACATCACTCATGACATCACTGATGATACCATCCTTGTTACAGACTGACAGACCTCCTTTGGGTGTAATGTAACCCTTGAAACACATATTCAAAAATAGAAACTAACATTTTCAAAAAAATTTAGATACCCATACCAGTTACAACAACCAATTCAGTAATTCCACCATCTATATACACATCCTCTCATTCAGCAACAGTTCTATATAGTCACTCATACATATACTCGCTCATCATATGTAGTGATACACATATACATCCTATATATATATATATATATATATATATATATATATATATATATTCACTGAAAAAACCATAGGTTTCACAGTTATAGTTAGGAATTAGCATTTAAAAAACCTATTAAAGTCACTGAAAAAACCATAGGTTTCACACCAGTTATAGTTAGCTGGAAATTTTACTGACATAAAACCATTGAAATTCCACGTTATAGTTAGTTGGACTCACTATAACTTGCGCGTGTAATGCACTGCTGATGACGTCACATATTACATCACTCATGACATGGTCAGTGACATCACTCATGACATCACTGATGACACCATCCAGTGAATGTGTGTCTTTCTGAAAAATAAATATGTTTTATATATGTATATGTAAAGGTCGATGGAAAAATACATGTTTAAATAAGTGTCTTAATGGATGTTTTTAAAAAAAATAATTGATTGGTTAACTGGCTTATTAAGTGTATCTTAGTGAATACATATATTAGCGAGTATTGTTTAAATATTTAAATGTTTGTATCAGTGTTTCACTTTGTGTATAAGTGGCTGCATGGGTTGGTGAGTAGCTACATGTGTGTGTATATGGGTTATTAGATGTTTTTTTAGTATCAGTATAAGTGTCTGTATGATTTGGTGGGTGTGTTACTTAACACATAGGTGCATCTATGATTGACTCACTGTTTCTATGTCTTTTGAAGACAGCATATGTGCAGGACTGTATGGGTGGATGTGTGTGTATATATGTGTGTTAGTGAGTGAATGACTGTCTCACTAGTGTCTTTATCAGTAACTACATATGTTTTAATCTAGTATATGTGAGTATTGATGTATATAAGTGAGTATATGTGAGAGTGAGAGATTGTAAGAGTTCCTGCTTAAATAAGTATGTGTTTCTATAAGTGATTGTTTAAGAGAGTAAGTATGTGTAAGTTTCCTTAGAAGTAAGGTGGTTGTGTGTGTATAGCTGTATATGCAAATAAATGGATGTTCAAAATTTTATTTGCATGTGTGAGTATGTGTGTGAGTAAATTTTGGATGACTGTCGGTGTGTAACAGGATGTATAGGTGTATCACTACATCTGATGAGTGAGTATATGTATGAGTGACTATATAGAACTGTTGGTGAATGAGTGAATGTGTATATAGATGGTGGAATTATTGAATTGGTTGTTGTAACTGGTATGGGTATCTCCATTTTTAAAAGAATTTTAATTTATATTTTTCAATATGTGTTTCATGGGTTAAATTACAGTGAAAGGAGGTCTGTCACTCTGTCACAAGGATGATGTCATCAGTGATGTCATGAGTGATGTCACTGACCATGTAATGAGTGATGTAATATGTGACGTCATCAGCAGTGCATTACACGCGCAATTTATTGTGAGTCCAACTAACTATAACGTGGAATTTCAATGGTTTTATGTCAGTAAAATTTCCAGCTAACTATAACTGGTGTGAAACCTATGGTTTTTTCAGTGAATTTAATAGGTTTTTTAAATGCTAATTCCTAACTATAACTGGTCTGAAACCTATGGTTTTTTCAGTGAATTTCAAAGGTTTTTTAAATGCTAATTCCTAACTATAACTGGTGTGAAACCTATGTTTTTTTCAGTGAATTTCATAGGTTTTTTAAATGCTAATTCCTAACTATAACTGGTCTGAAACCTATTGTTTTTATAAGTGAATTTCATAGGCTTTTTTAATGCTAATTCCTAACTATAAGTCTCACTTTATAAGTAAGACTGTTAGCGCTCTAGTTGTTTAGAACACTCTGGTACATTCTGTCATTGGGCTACAGTTAGGCTACATCTGGCTGATATTTGGGCTATATTTTTTTTTGTCTCTGGTGGCCATCTTTGGGCTACATTGGGCTACATTTGGGCTACATTTTGGCTCTAACATATATATAGCCCAATGTACCACAATATATATTTTTTTCAAAGTTCATTTTCGCAAAAACCACTTGAGAATAGGGCTACCAGTCCCTACAATTTTTCCCAATTTATTTTTTTTTTGTTGCTTTGGAGCGCTCCGAAAAGCGTACCTTTATAAAGCGCTCCGGGGCGCGCTCCGGGGAGCGTCCCGTAAGCGCCAATATCGCGAACGAAAACATGATCGTGATGTATCGCGTAGCCGCATCCGCATGATACGCACGGCGTAAGCACACCCGGAAGCACTTGTGCGAATACGATTGCGCAACGTAAACATCCGACGCGCTTACGCAACGCGACCCGGGGCGCGCCCTGGGGTGCGTAGCGTAAGCGAGTCGGGTCATGTGACCTGAAAATAACAATTTTTATTGGTTCATAACAGTTTTGGTTTCATAATGATGAAGCCCCTGGTCATGTGACCTGAAAATAACACTTTTCATTGGTTCAATAATTTTTTTTTTTCAAAAGGATGAAAGACCCCACCTTTTTTCCTTATTTTGACTTTGTCCTTTGACTTAGGAAGACCTGTTTGTAGCTCTCTCTACTTTTTTGCTCAAAATAATGGCTTCAGTAGTAGCAGCAGCTGGTGCATCTGCACCACCACCACAACCACCAAAAGGACCTCCTCAAGATATCATTGGTGGTCTTTAAGAAGAGGAAGAGGAGGAGGAGGAGGAGGGGAGTTCAAGATGGCTGGAAGAACACAATACCCCATACCAGCCAAGACCACACATTATTTGGGAGTTTTTTACTCTCCCAGAGGGGAAAAAAAAGTAAATGCACCCAAGGTCAGTTGCAAAATTTGTGGCATGGAACTTTCCAGGGGAAACCCAAATAAAAAATATTCATTTGGGAACTACACAATGATACGCCACATGCAGCGCAAACATCCAATAAACTATTCTGCTGCAGAAATGAGGGAACTGGCCAGTAACCCTCCCCGATCAACAAGAACCAGCTCAAAAAGGAAACAACCCACTGCGTCTGCACCAGAGGAAAGTGAGACGATGCTGTGCATTCAGCCTCGATTTGCAGATTTCAGAATTATCTGTAAATATTGTGGGAAGACCATCTCCTATGGAGAACAGAGCGTAAAGCTCATCGTCCTTGCTGGGGACAACCATAAATGCCCCAATCAACCCTAATTTTTTCTTTTCTTTTAGTTTTTTGCTCCAGTTGAGCCATTTTCAATTCCCTGTTTTTTCGTTTTTCCCCATGAAAAAAACAAAAAAATCTAAAACTTCAGAAAATCCAAAAAAAGTAAAAAATGTTCAAAAAAACAATATAAAAAATATAAAACAACAAAAAGAAGAAAAAAAACAGTTCTTTTTAGAACTACCTCCAATTTCTAAAAAAAGGCTACATTTTTTAAAAACTCTATCATTCATTTTTCCTCATGGTATGCTCCCCGGTCCGTGCCCCGCGGGGCCCTTTTTAAGCCCCCACATCAAACCTAGGGGGTCAGGGGGGATCTACCCTGCCCCCTTATGGTCATTTCCCCCTTTGTTTTGGCCACCTCTTGTGTCTCGATACTACCGAGACACAAGATGGCGGCTGCTCCGGACTGTTTCGAATGTTTACAGACACCCAAGAGCCAATCAGATTTCCGTGCGCACCACGGGTGTCGCGCCGGGGGCGCTCCCCGGAGCGCGTACCGGGGCGCGCTTACAGATATATATATTTTTTGGGACCTAAATTACTCAAAATCCACTGGAGCACATATCTTGAGACATAGCAAAGGCACATCGGGCTACCAGTCCCTACAATTTTGCCAAATTTGGTTGAAATCCATTCAGCCGTTCGGGCTAAAAGTGAAATCGACCGCCCTATAGAAATTAACATGGGGAAAACGTGTTTTGGGACCCCTCTTTTACCTCGACCCCCGCTTGACGAATCCCCCCCAAACCTTCAGGGAAGGACCGGAACGCCGCGAGGCCATTTTGAGGAAATTTTCTGTCAGATTCGTCAACCGGCGCCAAAGTTATTCCAAATAGAATTTTGAGATTTAACATTGGAAAAAATCCTAACTATATATATATATATATATATATATATATATATATATATATATATATATATATATATATATATATATATATATATATATATACATATATATATATATATATGTATTACCTACTAGCAGTCTCCAGTAGGTAGTTATAGTTAGGATTATTTTCTATAGGAAAACCGCAACATTCAATTGGGAATAACTTTGGCGTCGATTGAGGGATCTGCCTATAATTTTCCTGAAATGTGCCTTGCTGCGCTCCGCTCCTTCCCTAAAAGTTTGGGGGGATTCGTCAAGCGGGGGCCGAGATACAAGTTAATTTCCATAGGGCGGTTGGACTCACTTTTAGCCCGAACGGCTGAATGGATTTCCACCAAACTTGGCAAAATTGTAGGAACTGGTAGCCCGATGTGCCTTTGCTATGTCTCAAGATATGAGCTCCAGTGGATTTTGAGTAATTTAGGTTAAAAAACAATTTATATATCTATAAGCGCGCCCCGGTACGCGCACCGGGGAGCACTCCAGCACGCTACGCGAGTTCGCGAGCGGAAAGCTGATTGGCTCTCAGGTGTCTGTCAACATTCCAAACAGTCCAGAGCGGCCGCCATCTTGTGTCTCGGTAGGATCGAGACACAAGAGGTGGCAAAAACAAAGGGGGAAATGACCAAAAGGGGCAGGGTAGACCCCCCTGACCCCCTAGGTTTGATGTGGGGGCCATAAAAGGGCCCCGCGGACCTAAAAAAAACCATTTTTTTTTCAATTTGCGCGGGGGAGCGCCCAGTACGTGCACCGCGGAGCGTATCGGGGAGCGTACCATGGGGCAAAAAGAATGAAAGAGTTTTAAAAAAATGTAGCATTTTTTTATAAATTGGAGGTAGTTCTAAAAAGAACTGGTTTTTTTATTCTTTTTGTTGTGTTATATTTTATTTATTGTTTTTTGGAACCTTTTTTACTTTTTTTGGCTGTTATGAACAATTTAATATTTTTTTTGTAATTTTTATGGGGACAAACAAAAAACAGGGAATTGTAAACGGCTCAACTGGAGCAAAAAAAAACAGGAAAAAACGTAAGGTTTCTTTTTACAGTTGTGGTTGTCTCCAGCACGGTTGATGAGTTTAATACTTTGCTCTCCATAGCAAATTGTAGTCCCGCAAAAATTACAAACGATTTTAAAATCTCCAAACTGGGTTTGGATGTTTGGGACCATCTCCCTTGTCTCTGGACCCAATGGAATGGGCTGTTTACTTTGGGAGGTGCTGGGAGAAGATTGAGGAGGGTTTCTGGTCAGTTCTCTGACCTCTGCCGCAGCATAGTTGTTTGGGTGCCGGCGTTGCATGTGGCGAATCATGGTATTGTTGCCAAAAGAATACTTTTTGGCAGGGTTCCCCCTGGAAATTACAGTGCCACAGATCAGACAAGTAACCTTTGGCGCATTAACTTTCTTGAGACCCCTTGGGATTTTAAAAAACTCCCAGACAATGTGCTCCTTTGGCTTATAGGGGGTAGTATCTTCAGGCACGAACCGCCTCTGCTCCTCCTCCTCCTCCTCCTCCTCCTCTTCTTCTTCTACACCACTGTGGTGTTGTGGTGGGCCTTGTGGTGGTGGTGGTGGTTGAGATGCTCCTGCTGCTGCTGCTACTGTTGCCATTTCTCAGTACAAATAGGTACAAATAGGTCTGCAAACAGGTCTTCCTCAGTCAAATTACAAAGTGAGAATGAGTAAATAAGGTGGGGGCTTTCATCATTTGGAAAACAAAACTGTCCTGAACCAATGAACAGTGTTATTTTCAGGTCACATGACCCGGGCTTTCATCATTTGGAAAACCAAACTGTCCTAAACCAATGAAAAGTGTTATTTTCAGGTCACATGACCTGACGCGCTTACGCTACTGGGGCGCGCCCTGGTGCGCTTACGTAGCACGATCTTATGTGCTAGGGTGCTTCCGGGTGCGCTTACGCCGTGCGTATCACGCGGACGCAGCTACGCGATACGTCACGATGATGTTTTCGTTCGCTGCAATAGCGCAAACGGGACACACACCGGTATGCGCACCGGGGCGCGCCGCAAGACTGCGCTTTCCGGTGCACACACCGGTACGCGCACCGGGAGCGCTCCAGGCCAAAAAAATTAAAATATATATACATATAAAAAATAATATTACATAAATATACAATATAGGATTCATTATAAAATATATAATATTTGATAGAAATAGAAATTTGCTATTAAAAAACCTTTGAAATTTACTGAAAAAAACATAGGTTTGAGGCCCTATATATAGTTAGGAATTAGCATTTAAAAAACCTATGAAATTCACAGAAAAAAACATAGGTTTCACACCAGTTATAGTTAGGAATTAGCATTTAAAAAACCTATTAAATTCACTGAAAAAACCATAGGTCTGACACCAGTTATAGTTAGCTGGACATTTTACTGACATAAAACCATTGAAATTCCCACGTTATAGTTAGTTGGACTCACTATAACTTGCGCGCCTGCAATGAACTGCTGATGACATCACATATTACATTACTCATGACATGGTCAGTGACATCACTCATGACATCACTGATGACACTATCCTTGTGACAGAGTGACAGACCTCCTTTCAGTGTAATGTAACCCTTTAAACACATATTCAAAAATAGAAACTAAAATTTTCAAAAAAATGGAGATAACCATACCAGTTACAACAACCAATTCAGTAATTCCACCATCCATATACACATCCACTCATTCACCAACAGTTCTATATAGTCACTCATACATATACTCACTCATCATATGTAGTGATACACCTATACATCCTGTTACACACCGACAGTAATCCAAAAGTTACTCACCACATACTCACACATGCAAATAAACTATTGAACATCCATTTATTTGCATATACAGCTATACACACACTACCACTTACTTCTAAGGAAACTTACACATACTTACTATCTTAAACAATCACTTATAGAAACACATACTTATTTAAACAGGAACTCTTACAATCTCTCACTCTCACATATACTCACTTATATACATATACTAGATTAAAACATATGTAGTTACTGATAAAGACACTAGTGAGACAGTCATTCACTCACTAACACACACATATATACACTCATCCACCCATACAGTCCTGCACATATGCTGTCTTCAAAACACATACAAACAGTGAGTCAGTCATTGATGCATCTATGTGCTAAGTAATACCCCCACCAAACCATACAGACACTCATACTGATACTAAAAAAAAATCTAATAACCCATATACACACACATGTAGCTACTCACCAACCCATGCAGCCACTTATACACAAAGTGAAACACTGATACAAACATTTAAATATTTAAACAATACTCGCTAATATATGTATTCACTAAGATACATTTAATAAGCCAGTTAACCAATCAATTAAAAAAAATCCATTTAGACATTTATTTAAACATTTATTCTTCCATCGACCATTACATATACATATATAAAACATGTTTATTTTTCAGCAAGACACGACACACATTCACTGGATGGTGTCATCAGTGATGTCATGAGTGATGTCACTGACCATGTCATGAGTGATGTAATATGTGACGTCATCAGCAGTGCATTGCAGACGCGCAAGTTATAGTGAGTCCAACTAACTATAGCGTGGGAATTTCAATGGTTTTATGTCAGTAAAATTTCCAGGTAACTATAACTGGTGTCAAACCTATGTTTTTTTCAGTGAATATATATATAGATAGACATATATAGAGAGATAGATAGATATATATTGCCTACTGGCGGTCGCCAGTAGGTAGTTATAGTTAGGACCTAGTTTCCATAGGAAATCCGCAACATTCTACATGGAATAACTTTGGCGCCTGTCGACAAATCTTCACAAAATTCCCCAAGAAAAAGGCCTGCTCCGCTCCGCTCCTTGACTGAAAGATTCGGGGTGATTCGTGAAGCAGGGGCCAAGAAAAAAAGGGGGTCCCAAAACATGTTTCCCCATGCAATTTTCCATAAGGATCAATAGACACGACTACAGCCCGAACTGCTGAACGGAATTACACCAAATTTGGCAAAAAGGTGGAGTTTGGTTCGCAGATTACACTTTTTGTTAAATGGTGTAAATTCGTTCAGTAGTTCCTGAGAAAATCAAAAGTAAAATCATAGATATGTCTAGAGATGAAGTACCGTACTCTGTACTGTACTCTGTACTGTACTCTGTACCTTCCCAAGCACGAGCAAAAGAAAGCAGTGAAACAAACATGCAAAACACGCAAAGGGGGCAGGGTAAAAACACCCTGACCCCCTAGGCCTGCTCAGGGGGTTCCACAAGAACCCCCAAAGCCTAAAAGATATATATTTTTTTAAATCGCAGGGAAGGCGTAGGTACGCGTACCCCGTGAAAAAAAAAACCCTGTGGGAGGGGGGCCCCCTCCTGGAGCCCTTGATGGCCCTGGGGACCGCCACCCCCCCAGGGCCCGCTCCTGCAATGTCCTGGGGTGCCTACCCCGGGACTCTGTTGTTTGCTATGGTAGGGCGGGAGCCTCGCGGCTCCCCTCTACCATAGCAAACTGCTTTGGTTTTTGAAAGAGAGAGCAGGAAACCTGCTCTCTCTTTCAAAAAAGTCACAGGGCCTGTTTGCACAAATGTCACCTCAGGCCCTGCCCCCTTCCTTTACTATTGAGCAAAATATTCCTTTAAAATCAGCCGAACTATGAATTCCGATTTACTTACCTGTTATCAGGAGAGACCTCAGTGCTGCATCTTTCAGCCCACTACTGATCCTGAAACGTAACTCTAATCGTAGTTACAGTAACTTGAATTTCCTTCCATAGGCTAACATTGACTGGTTTCACTTGGAAATTTTTGATAGTGTGGAGTTTTGGAACTTTAAAAAATTCCTGAAAAATCAGCCGAACTACGAATTCCGGTTTAATCACCTGTTATCAGGAGAGACCTCAGTGCCCCATCTTTCAGCCCACTACTGATCCTGAAAAATAATTCTAACCATACTTAAATTAACTTGAATTTCCTTCCATAGGCTGACATTGACTGTTTCCCTTGGAAATTTTCCTAAGTGTGCAGTTTTGGAACTTTAAACAATTCTTAAACAATCAGCCGAACTACGAATTCCGATTTACTCACCTGTTTTCAGGAGAGACCTCAGTGCTGCATCTTTCAGCCCACTACTGATCCTGAAACGTAACTCTAATCGTAGTTACAGTAACTTGAATTTCCTCCCATAGGCTAACATTGACTGGTTTCACTTAGAATTTTTTTTAAGTGTGGAGTTTTGGAAATTAAAAAAATTCCTCAAAAATCAGCCGAACTATGAATTCCGATTTACTCACCTATTATCAAGAGAGACCTCAGTGCTCCATCTTCAGCCCACTACTGATCCTGAAAAGTAATTCTAACCATACATTCTGTAACTTGAATTTCCTTCCATAGGCTAACATTGACTGGTTTCACTTGGAAATTTTTGTAAGTATGTAGTTTTGGAAGTTTAAATAATTCCTCAAAAATCAGCCGAACTACGAATTCGGATTTACTCACTTGTCATCAGGAGAGACCTCAGTGCTCCATCTTTCAGCCCACTACTGATCCTGAAAAGTAATTTTAACCATACTTACAGTAACTTAAATTTCCTTCCATAGGCTAACATTGACTGGTTTCACTTGGAAATGTTTCTAATTGTGGAGTTTTGGAAGTTAAAAAAAAAGCAGTCGAACTACAAATTCCGATTTACTCACCTGTCATCAAGAGAGACCTCAGTGCTGCATCTTTCAGCCCACTACTGATCCTGAAAAGTAATTCTAATCGTAGTTACAGAAACTTGAATTTCCTTCCATAGGCTAACATTGACTAGTTTCCCTTGGAAACTTTTCTAAGTGTGAAGTTTTGGAAGTGTAAAAAATTCCTCAAACATCAGCCGAACGGTGAATTCTGATTTACTCACCTGTCATCAGGAGAGACCTCACTGCTGCATCTTTCAGCCCACTACTGATCCTGAAAAGTAATTCTAATCATAGTTATAGTAACTTGAATTTCCTTCCATAGGCTAACATTGACTGGTTTCACTTGTAAATTTTTCTAATTGTGGAGTTTTGGAAGTTTAAAAAATTCCTCAAAAATCAGCCGAACTACGAATTCCAATTTACTCACCTGTTATCAGAAGAGACCTCAGTGCTCCATATTTCGGCCCACTGCTGATCCTGAAAAGTAATTCTAACCATACTTACAGTAACTTGAATTTCCTTCCATAGGCTAACATTGACTGATTTCACTTGGAAAGGTTTTTTAAAAGCTAATTCCTAACTATAACATTGCTGAAACCTATGGTTTTTTCAGTGAATTCATATATATATATATATATAACCTACGCTGCGCCATTGAACTACCTGTTTGCTTCAACTCGGGACTACACGGACTAGAGAGCTGTGGGGGCTGCCTGGAGACTGCACTACTTAGGGAAGCATCTGCTTACGCTGCAAGGGCGTGCCCCAGTCGAAGCCCGGTCCAAGGGCGGGACCGTTTGTGCCCGTTCGAGGACGGACAAGGACGGGATGGGGCCTCCCTCTTTCGCCTTCATCCTAAAGTTACATCCAAGGTCAGGGCTCAATTGACTGGGATTCTCTTTGAGATTCTGTGTATCAATTACTGCACTGTTTAAGTTATGGCGACAGTAAACGTAGGAAAGGGAAGAAAGTCAATCCCTGGCAGGTCATTTATAGGGACGCTGGACCAATTCCTCATTAGGGCATCATCAATGTTGACCAATCAAATTGATATCGTGGAAAAAAGGCTATCCCAATTGTGATAAAAGGTCATCTTTGGGACACGTGACGCAAGTAACATCCCCTAACCATCCAGTTCTGATTCAAACACAAGCAGGAGGGGCTGCTACCGAGGGACTACACCAGGTCCAAGTGAATTCTAGACCCCCAGGTACTATAGTAGGGCCGGTTGCTGTTCTAGCCCCTGCTCCACCAGATTTTATACCAGTCACGCCTGCTTGGGGGCTGGCAGACAGGATTGACTCTCTTGACCATCCTGGACCGCCAATGGATAGATTACAAACGCAATCTGTTACCAGCTCCATGAGGGGTCTACAACCGGTGGCGGCTGTGACTAAAAGGAAGCGAGGGGATGTTCCGCTAAATAAGAGGAAAGCCAAATTACAGAAATGGAATAACACTGTTGAAGGCCAAGAGTCTATAACCATAGAGAGCTTAGCTATGGATCCAGACACTGACCAGCGCCTGGAACTGATACCTATGACATCGCCAAATACAAATCTTACTCCGTCAAACGAGTATGGAGAGGAGTTTTGGGTAAAAATGGAAAATATCTTTGTAGAGACTTGCCGCCCCTTATATGAAAGACTCAATGACATTGAGAATAGGCTGTCACGTTTAGAATGTTTCCAACCAGTAACCGAAGGGAGACGGGGGGCTGGTCAAAGTACGGGTGTTAATATTCACACCACACCAATGCATACAGGGAGTGTCAATGCCACCTGTAACACCCCTGTTTTGTTGGCAAATAATTTAGACGGCCTTACCTCAGAAGGTATCGCCCCATCGGGACAGCTGACACAGCGTAGAGAGAACTGCACAAATAATCAGAGGGGGGGTAGAACCTCTAAGTGCGAGAGGGGTGGAGGGGCTTCCAATTCCCGAGTTTTACATACGGGAAGTGGAGGCTTGGACCATTCCAGTACCAAATTGAAATGTTTGTATCTCCCCCCCTGAGTCCGCACCGCATGTTATTGTACTTGCGGGGGTTCCAGTTTTGGGCCAGGGGAAAAGGGAGGAGTACAGGGACCTTAAAAACAAATGTACGCATTGGCTCAACTATAACAGGCCATTACCTCCCCATGTATCAAGTGAAATTATTTTTGCCCGTCGTGTTGAATGGGTGGGGCCAAGGGTGAAAAATATCAGGGGAGATTGTGTAGTTGTCAATTTTAGAGAAAGGAAGGTGGTAGATTACATCTCTAACTGGGGTCCATGCCACTCAGGCACGCAAATCCAAACATTACCCCTGACCTATTTCTATCCAACTCCTAATGGGGAAAGAGGGCAACAATTAAGGAAGGGCTATACTACTCTTGAATCTAGAACCCAGGACACTCATGTTCCCTGTCAGGGCTATAACATCCAGTCCCCCAGCTGGGACCTGTTTGCACTGAGTAACAGATTCAGTGTTCTAGATCAGATAGACTGATGGCGGATTCCACCCCAGCGCCCCAAGGGTAAGGAGGATGCCCCGTGTATGGACTATAGCCGCCCTGAGTCCTCAGGGTGTCCTATTGAAGCATCTAGTCCACACAAGAGTTGGATTGCTGGGAGGGAGCCAGAATGTGCTGCCAAGGGAACTAGGAACGGTAGCCAGGGGGTGTATGCAGAGACTAGCATTCCCTGTACAGCCAGCTAAGCGGTCCCTAGAGGCGCAGCGACCCAGGTGGCAGTGGATAGGGCATCTGTGTCAGAGGGTGGTGGGACCGGCCAAAACTGCAATCCAAACAGTGTGGATGCTTTGTCTATTATAGGACCTAGTGTAGAGCCATTGGTAACTGAAACTAGGGAGGGCGAGGCAAAGGATATAATGAAAATGTTGTCATGGAATGTGGCTGGAATCAAAAAGAAACTGCTATGCCCAGTATGGGGAGCATTAGTGGAGGAAAGCGATGTTTGCCTTTTCCAGGAAACCCGGGCGCTGGTTGATACACAAAGGCGGGGGTATTCCACCTTTAGCATACCGGCACCCAAGAAGGGAATGGGGAGACCATCAGGGGGTCTTAGCATTTGGGTGGGCGTCCATTTGGGGCCCAGGCTGTCCAGATCCCCACTGGGTCTTTAGATGTCCAGTGTGTCTTGCTTACCTTCCCAGAAAATAGGCAAACTGCTCTTATAAATGTATATTCCCGACCAACTCCTAGTGGGAAGGAGTCTGCTACTATAGATCAGCTCCAGCAGTTTATTTCAACTCTTGATCCGGCTATTATTCAAATTACGTGTGGTGATTTTAACTGCCAGTTTGAGCCGCTCACAGATGCAAGTCAAGTTGATATAGAGGATGAGGACTATATCTGGCATATACCGGAACCATAGATCCAGGTAGTTAGAGCTTGGACCCCTTTAGTGTTATAAATTAATTCATTTATACTTTTGTCCTCCCTTAGAGCATGCAACGGGAGGGCAAAATCCGATAGACCAGGGCGTATGACATTCAACCGAGAAGGCCGTAATTCCATTTTGGACTATATATTAGTCGAACACAGAACATGGGGAATGGTCCTTGACTTTAAGATAGATGAAAGAAAAGATAGTGACCATAACCCTTTGGTTATGACGTTGAAATTGGAAAGTATGGGTATTCCAAAACCAGCACCTGATCAAAATCCTGATGTTCTCCCGCTTCTTTTAACCAACAATAGGCGGAGAGTCAAGTGGCCAAAGATAATAGATTCCCCAGATGAACTGGCAGAGGTGTATCAAAGGATGTTGCCTAGCCTGAGTGATATGGGTAAAGTCCTGGACAGTGATAACAACTCAGGGATGGGGGATGAGCCCCGGACAATTCATCAAGGGCTCACCCAGAGTCTCGCTGATGTGTTTTTTTTCGGTAGGAAGACCGAAGACAAACTTAGACCCAGCTAACCCCTGGTATAAAGCACATTGCAGGGAAACCAAGAAAGACTTGCTCCTTGCGGTCAAGTCAAATGATAAAACCAGGAGAAAGCTCTGTCGGCGCACATATAAGCAGGTCATTCAGAGGGGGAGAAAAGATTGGGAGGCAGAAAATTGGGAAGACCTCAGAACTGCGCTCAATTCCAAAGATTTTAAAACCTTCTGGACAATTGTTAGATGTGGAAGCAGGGCTAGCGCTGTGGCCAACGAACCCAATATAGCTGCCTCAGCCTGGGAAGCACACTTCAGGGCTCTGTATTCCTCTCAGAGCGATGTTCGCTCAGAGACTTCTCTCCCATGCCTTCCCCATGAGTATCGACTGGAGGGGGCCTAGAGATCACACTGAAGGCGGTAGAGCAAGCGATTTTGAAGCTCGCCCCAAACAAGGCCCCTGGCTTAGATAAGAAACCGGGAGACTTATATCGCTAAGAGCCGAAAATATGGTTCCTTCCTTATGTGTCCTTTTTAATACTATACTTAATGGTATGGAGCCTCCGGATACTTGGCGGGGTGCTGAAATAGTACCCATCTTTAAAAAAGGATGCCCCCTTAAGCCGTCAAACTATAGGCCGATTAGCCTTATAGATGTGACGCAGAAACTGATGGGTCGAATTATTCTAGGTAGAAAACAGAGCTGGATGGAAGAAAACGAGATCCTGTCCCCCTTCCAGGTGGGTTTCAGGAAGGGCACATCAACAGTGGATCAGTTGTTTAGACTGCAGGTCATTTACTGGAAAACTGTGACTGTAGAGGGTGGCAGCCTCTACGTGATCTTTGTTGACCTGCGGTCGGCATTTGACCTAGTACCTAGAAGTAAACCGTGGAGGGTACTACAAGATCTGTGCCTACCACAGTACTTACTTGACGTTTTGATGAGACTGCATAATGACACTTATGCCCGGGTAAGGTGTGGGAAATAGGAGGACCTGTCAGGCCGCTTCCCCGTGAACCAAAGGGTACGATAGGGCTGTGTACTGGCTCCTACCCTTTTTTGCCTTTACATAAATGGTTTGGTTGACCATCTTCTTGGAGAAAGTAATATCGATGCCCCGAGATTAGTCAACGGCAGGGTGCCCGCTTGGATGTTCGCGGATGACACCTTGTTGTTTTCCAAGACATCAACAGGCATCCAACGTATCCTTGATGGTTTTGCCGACTTCTGTGTACTGAGGGGGCTGTAGATCAACTTGGACAAAACCAAGTTCATGATCTTTAACCCGACGAGGCAGACACGACCGAATCCCCTCCTAGGTGGAACCCCATTGGAAAGGGTGAAGACGTTTGAATACCTGGGTAGCTGCACTTAAGCTAACTAAGGTGGTGGGGGGATCCAGCGGGTGCATAGAAAGTCAGAATTTAAACCCGCGGCCCCAGTAATTCAGATCTACAGTGTACAGGCCAGAGCGGCAGCCCTATATGGGGTTGAGCTTTGGGGCATTAGAAATCTCAACATTTATCCAGGGTGGAGCATGCATTTGTCAGGAATATATTGGGCCTTCCTGTAAGTACTCCCCTGGTACCACTGCGTATGGATTTAGGCCTACTTCCTATTGAGGAAGTTATGCCATTACGGCCCCTCCTATATTGGAAAAGACTGTGGTCTGTGCCGGAACTCTCCTGCTACAAAAATGAATTTCTGGAAATCGGGGGTACAATAAAAAGTAAGAGCATCAGGTGGCTTTCTCATATAAAGTCAACAACCTGCAGGCTAGGCTTATTGGATGTCTGGGAAACTCCGGAAGTTGCTTGCCCAGAGATATCCAAAGTAGACCTGAAACGCCGCTATAAGAACTACAACCTAGCTTCCCTGCATGAGAGCTCCACGGGGATGTAGACTTACTAATGAGTTCCTCCAGGTTAAAGAAGACTATATAAGGGATGAATTCTTAGACTTAATATTCCCTGCAGGGGCACGTAAACTGTATATGCAGTTCAGACTCGGCACTCTTCCACTCAGAGCGTTTACCAGTAAATGGGATAGAGCCTCGAGTGAGGAGTGCCCGGGCTGTAGCTTTGGACTGGAGGATGAAATTCATGCCTTCTTTTTTTGCCCAGCGTATCAGGGCCCACGCAAGCACTGGCTTATCGCAATTTGTAGAAATGTAGGTTTCCGACAGTGTGCGCATGCATTCAGGGTCCTAAAATATGATACCCATTCCCCAATAGTCTTCGCAGTTTCTTGTTTTTTAAATGCAATGTGGCACAAACGTAGGAAACTAATTATTGTACCAAGTATTTAGTATGAGCTTGACTGTTTTATAACTTTTATGGAGTTCGATAATGAGATTTAGTTTAATTCTGTTTTTACTATATATAGCATTGTATGTATCTGTTTTATCTGCATATACAATGTATTTTTAAATGAGATTTTATTTATTGTTTTAAATTTTGTATACATGCATGAACTTTTATGGTCCGTGGTGGCTGAAATAAAGTTATCGAACGAACGATATATAACCTACTGGTAGTCGCCAGTAGGTAGTTATAGTTAGAACCTAGTTTCCATAGGAAGAGCATTTTTTGTTTTGCTTATAACTTTGGCGTTGTTTGATGAATCTTCATGACATTTTCAAAACTAATTCAGCTCCTATGTTGAAAGTTTGGGGGTGATTGTCAAGGGGGTGCTGAAAAAAGAGGGGTTCCCGAAACGTGTTTTCTCCATGTTAATTTCCATTGGAAACTTTAGACAAGGCTACAGGTCGAACGGGTGAACAGAATTACCCCAAATTTGGCAGGGAGAAGGGTCTTGGTCTAGAAAGTACGTTTTAGTTCATTTGGTGTAAATTCGTTCAGTAGTTTTGGAGAAATATCAAAATTTACAGATATCAATATTTGGGAATTCTGCCATCTGATTGGCTGAGGCGTTATGGGCACGAGTTTGCTGCTAATTGGCTGCAAGAGGTGTAAGCGGTTGCAACTAAGAAATGTTGGCCGCTATTTTGTGATTCCGTTTAAGTGAGTAAGGGGAAAAGGGGCAAAAAAAGTAGGAAAAAGGAGGGTAGGGTAGGGTGGTTAGGGTGTGCTATAGTTGGAGTGTGAAGCGAAGTATTTACCATTACCGGTGTGAAAGTGCAAGTAAACTCGGGCATGAAAGCGTGTGGCTAGACCGTGAGCTGAGTGCTGTAAACTGATGTGCTGTGGGCGCTGTAGCATACTGGCCGAAGCAAGATATTTACCCATAGCGGTGTGAAAGTGGTGTTCTGCTTAGAGTGAGATGGTGCTGAGGTGTGGTACCGGTAAACTCGGGAATGAAACTGTGCGCCTAAACTATGAGCTGAGTGCTGTAAACTGATGTGCTCTGGGCTCTGTAGCATAATGGCCGCTGTAGCATTGCTGTGCAGGTGGTGTTAGTATGCGTTTAGACTATAGCGGGAGTGGGAAGCAAACTACTCACTGGTACCGCTCTGAAGACTCGGTGATGAAACTGTGAGTCTAAGTCGTGAGCTGATTGCTGTAAAGTGATGTGCTGTGGGCGCTGTAGGATACTGGCCGCAGTACCATACCTGTGTAAGTAATGTTAGTATGCATTTATACTAAACAGGAATTGGCAAGCAAACTATTCACCCCTACAGGTCTGAAGACTCAAATGCAGTGTTTTAGCAAGCAGGAATAAAGAAATAATTGTGAAGAATATAATACAGAATGTTGCAATGCCACAGAAGACAAATGGTGAAATCAGGTGTGTGTTAAGAAAGTGGCTGTGTGTAATAAAGCGATGGAGTTTGAAAGTTTTATAAAAAGTGTCTTTATTTTAAGTCAAGTCAAGTCAGGGACATTTGCATACCGCACATATCACTCCAAGAGTCTCATGGCACTTGCAGATGGCTCTGAAAAGAGAAGCTAGCTTAGTTCTTTAATAGCCATGTCTTCAGCTTCTTGAGGAAACAGCTGTGGTTGGGGATTGTGCATAGGTATGAGGGCATTTTGTTCCAGGATGCCAGTGCCAAAAAGGAGAAAGATCAACCCCCTTTCCTAGCAGTATGGATTCTGAGGGGAGTAAGTAGTGCATCCTTACTGGATCCGAGCATTCTACATGGCTCATACCAACATAGTTTTCGTGATCAGTATTTTGGGCCGTTTCCATACATGTGCTTATGTGTCAGGCAGAGGGTTTTAAAAAGGATTTGTTTTTTTATTAGCAGCCAGTGGAGAGCTTTTAAACAGGGGGCAGAGGAAGATCTATGCGGAAGATCTAGGACTAACCTTGCGGCGGTGTTCTGCAGGACCTGAAGCCTATTTAAAAGGTTTTCATTTATTGAGAGCAGTAGGGCGTTGCCATAGTCCATTCTGTTTATGATTAATCCCCGGATTAGAGGTTTCCACGCTTCAATAGGGATCCATTTAAAAACCTTCCGCAAATTGCGCTTTACACCGAAACAGGTGCCAATGACATGATTGACTTGGTTTTTCATGTACAATTGGTTGTTGTAAAAACCAAGGTTGCGAACCATGTCCTTGGGGGTTGGGTAAGGGCCTAGGTTGGATGGCCACCAATCGTGTGCCCAAAATTCCATAGCCTTGCCAAAGAGCATGATTTCTGACTTACTGTCATTTAGTTGAAGGTGGTTGGATCTCATCCACTTATCAACATGAGATATACAGTTTTTGAAATGCAACTTGGTTTCAATGGGGTCCAGGCCTATGGTGATCAGGATTTGTGTTTCGTCTGCGTAAGATATGACATAAAATCCGTAGGCTCTGTTCACCTTAGCCAATGGAGTCATGTACAGGTTAAAAAGCGTTTGGCTCAAAATAGAGCCCATTACTCCCATCTCGACTGGTCTCTCACATGAAATGCTATTTCCTATCTGGACAGTTATTACACGGTCAGATAGGTAGCTTTTGAATCATTTTAGGGCATTTCCTCTGACACCAATCTCCCAAAGCCAATGTTCTAAAATGCTAAGGGAGATGGTGTCAAAGGCAGCACACAGGTCGAGCAGGACGAGGATGACTGACTGACGTTTGTCTAAAGCCAGTCTGATGTTATCAGTAACCTCGACAAGTGCTGTCTCCGTACTGTGCGCTGTCCTGAAACCAGACTGTGAGAGGTCTAAGAGTCCATGACTCTCAAGATGGTCAACAAGCTGTTGGTTAATAAGAGATTCCAGCATCTTCCCAACATAGGGAAGTAGAGAAATAGGATGATAGTTTAGAAGAAGTTTTGGATCGGCCGTCGGTTTATTTAAAATCGGTCCTCCTTTGGCTACTTTCCACATTATTGGGAAATCAGCCTCTGAGAGCGACCTATTAAATAGACCGGTTGGACTTTCCAGTAATACTGGAGCGATAATGGAGAAAAGTTTGGGAGGTACAGGGTCAATGGGAGAGACAGATTTTATCTTCTGCATGACAGATGTAACTGACTCAATGTCACATTCAACAAACTCATTCAAGAAGTGAGAAGGATTGGAAAACGGGCTGGGCACATCTTCAGAATGAGTGCTGTTGTGTTGGGATGAGAGAGAATGATGAATGGCTATAATTTTTTTCTCAAAGAATTTTGAAAGGGAATCAGTCTATTCTTGAGATCAGGCATTAATGGCTGATTTCAAGGAGTTGTAAATTCCTTAAAAATTTGATAAAGTTCTTTGGAGTAATTTTCTGCCTTGTTTATCCGATCAAGAAGGAATGGTTGTATCACCAATTTTATTTTATTCATGAAGCTGTGGTGTAGTTTTTTGTATATTTCGCAGTCGCCAGATTTTTGCTTTTATACCACTTTCTCTCTGCGGTTCTACACGAGAACTTTGTCATTCTTAATTGATCTGTGAACCAAGGGGCGATTCTGGTCTTGATCTAACACGGCTAAGAGGGGCAATTTTGGCTAGTGCGGTCGAAATGGCTTTGTCAAGATTTAGTGCTGCTTGATTTACGCTCATTTCTGGGCCTATCTTATCTGGGCAGAAGTGCTTTGAAAAAAGAGGCAGGGTGACTTTGCGCCAAGACCTTTGTGATCGTTTTGCCGCAGTTGTACGAATGGAAAATTTCAATAGGTAATGATCTGTCCATAGTAATGGGGCTGGGGGTTCAACTATTATTCCAGATGAGTTAGTAAAAAGAAGGTCCAAAGTATGACCGGCACTATGTGTGGGTCATACGACCAACTGGGCGAGACCATGAGTGCTCATATTAGAGATCAAATTCTCGGTGTCAATATTAGATAGCATTTCTGCGTGATGGTTAAAATCTATAATTAGGAGAAAATTATCTGAGGATAATACATGCGGCGCAATGGTCTCTAATAATGTATCAGAAAAGTCCCCTTTTGCTCCAGGGGGTCGATAAATTAGGGCCCCTCTCCAGGAGCAGTTGGAAAGGCCATTTATCTTAAAAATACTTATTTCTGTGTGGCTATAAGTAAGATTTTCTAAGACAGTGATATTCGAATCATGAGTAGAGGCAATTAGTAGACCACCCTTCTAGTCTCTTTCCTGTCTATTCGGATTACTTTGTATTGCGGAAGAAAGGCAACATGCACATCAGGGAAAGCATATTCATGTAGCCAAGTCTCCGTAACGAAACAGATGTCAGGGGCTGCTGAATCTAAAAGGCTCCATATCTCTACTGAATGTTTAGGGATGGAGCGGGCGTTAAAATAGATAACACTTAGTTGGTTGGGGGCACTAAGCTGATTCGGACAATGAGGTGTAGTGATTTGCTTGGAGCGAATGGATTCGACTGGCCAAGACATTTCTGGAATACTGAATATTTCTTTTGCAAGTGCATCAGTAAATTTTATGAGAGAGGTATTTAAGTCGTTTAATTCTTTACTTGAATATTTTAGAGATACCATGTTGCCTCTGGATTGTAAAGTTTCCTAAGCATAAAAATGCTGGGAAACTAAGAAGATGATACAGGGGTCCTGGCATCTGGCGGCGGTCAGGTGCAGACGGGCCCAGACAGACATGCCTCTGGTGCGCCGCCGGCGGGCCGCTGCGCGCTTCTACACCCTTCCCCTGTTTATGTTGGGAATGGCATGGAAAAGCTGGAGCGCTACCTACAGCTTCCAGTAGTTTAGCCGGAAGCGGTGGATGCCAGATCGACACTCAGTGGAAACGGCACAAGCCATAACAGAATGGGGTAAAAGGCAGCTACCTGAAATTAGGCAGTAAAGATAGCAAAAGACTGCTGAGTAAGGCGCAAAATCTAAAATTTTAAATATAAGGTGAACAGAATGTACTTTCACTCTGCAGTGTTCGTAGCTTGCTGGTAATAGTTATGGCTGGATTTACCTTCAAGATGTTGAAAAAGCTTCGGTCCATGCCCTTCCCCTGTTTCTAAGTGCCATAAATGGACCCAGGGGTGCAATAGCTAAGGCATCCAGCTGAGGCAAACTCTAAGCTGTTCTGCTGGATTCAAACGTAAGCTCCTGTATCAGTGAATTTCATATTACATGTTACAGTTCCATGTGACATCAACAATACCTATTAGAGTTGAATGACTCTAAATTCCCTAAGGAAAATAAGGGTAGGATACGATTACCACATGTATCCTTTAAGAGAACAAAGAAACAAAAAGATTTTGCAAAATGTAATCATCACACTTTTTAGGTACCCTGGTACTGCTTTTTTGTAACACAAAATTATCAACAGTAGAACAGTCAGGAATCTGTTGTAAGGTAAATTCTATCTGGTGCGTGTCAGAATTGGTAATAGTTCTACCCACATTGGAACTTTGAAGAGGCATACAAACATTGCGCTTCTGAGAAGCAAATCCGGTACCCTTCTGGCCAAACCATACATTATTGTCTTCAGCTCTTTAAAAAAAATGATTGTGCAGAGAGCTAAGGCACCTAGCTGAGTCAAACTCCAACCGCTTATGCTGCATCAGTGAATTCCACATTACATGTTACAGTTCCATGTTACATAGGGCCCGATTCACAGAACTAACTTAAGACAAAATCCTAAACTTACTACTTTTGGTATTCACATAAGGCATTTAGGGCCAGATGTAGGTAATCCTAATTTATGAATTCTAAAATACCGAATTGTACTGATTCAGTATTTTAGAATTGGTAAATGCTATGGAGGAAAAAATTTGGTAAGTATTACCGAATCGGTAGATTCTGTATTTACCGAATCGGTATTTACCGATTCAGTAATTCCAATTCATCCCTATAGGAATGAATGGGATTTACCGAATCGGTAAATACCGATTCGGTAATGGGGGAACAAATTCAAGGGTGGCAGGGTGTCACATTGACACCCTGTTGCACCCCTGAATCGTGCATGTGTGCACATGTGGCACACATACATGCCCCAAGGGCATGTATGTCTGCCACATGGCACTTTTGGAAATGCACAAAAATGCTTTTCCAAAGGTTTTCGATATTTACCACCAACTTTTAGTTGGTGGAAAATACTGAATCCTTAACTATGCAATTCATTCATTTGAGTGCTCCCTACATCGCAGATTCGGTAATATACCGATTCGGTATTTTAAGGAATCTGTAATTAACCGATTCCTTAAAATACTGATTTGGTAAATTACTGAATCTGTAAATTGGCCACCTACATCTCAAAAGCCTAATACCGGTAGGTAACAGCCGAAATTCGGTAATTTCGGACATTACCGGCTTGTATTAGGTTACCTACAACTGGCCCTTAGTAGTAGTAAAGTTAGGATTTTGTCTTAAGTCTGTCTTAAGTTTGTCCTAAGTTTGTCTTAAGTCTGTCTTAAGTCTGTCTTAAGTTTGTCTTAAATCTGTCTTAAGACAGACTTAAGACAAGACTTATGACAGACTTAAGACAGACTTAAGACAGACTTAAGACAAAATCCTACCTTTACTACTACTAAATGCCTTCTGTGAATACCAAAAGTAGTAAGTTTAGAATTTTGTCTTAAGTTAGTTCTGTGAATCAGGCCCATAAACAATAGCTATTAGACATGAATGACTAAATTGTACAATGAAAATAAAGGTAGGATACGATTATCACACTGTGTCAACCAGTTCCTAAACAATGTTGTGTTTTTTTATCTTGATCGCCAGCTGAGAAAGAGTACATTTAAGTGAAAGGGCTTTGTGGATAACAGGCAGGCAGATAGATACGTATGCACAAAGAATAGACATGGTTTCAAAATGTATGTCGGGTTTAGGCTAATTTAGCGTATTTGTATAGGTCATACATCACCGATCCCTGGTTTGAGTGGAGATGTAAGGGGCAATAATGAAAACAGAGTTCAAATGTGTGAACATACTTAGAAAGTTATTATATAAAAATATTCAAGTCAATTCCATTCAAAAATCTTTATTTTGATACAATGAATATCCATAAAAGCACAAGTCTAAAATCTCATCATGATCACAGTATATAGGTCAAATAAAAAGGGGGAAACAGTTAACAATCTTAACGGAATTCATGTTAATCACCTTCAACAGTTACATCATACGATTCATCGTAGTTAAAAATACAGTATAAAAAGAACTCCACAAGATGTATCTACAATATGTACAAGTACATTTTGGAAAGAATATAATTCAAAAGGTGCACATGGAGTTACGGGCACATACTGCCGCTTTCAGAAAGGATCCTACTCGGAAGGTTAGCGCCTCATCTTCCAGAGTAACAATGTGCCCATATGCTACCTTGTAATTAATCAGAGGTATATACCTTGTAATTGATCAGAGGTATAGTCTTAAAAAAAGGCATCAAAAACTGTTTAGTGTGTTTTAGATAAAAACTACAAAAGAATAAAAAGTGCAACATTGCTTGTTTGCAATGGGCATTACAGGGGCATGATAATTGATCGAGATTGGAGTTGAACCCCAATGGAAAATAGAGCAAAAATTTCACAGTATCAACCCTTAGTCTAAAAAGCAGACCTCTCTTCCATCGGCCAATTGGTCTTAAGAGCTAACTACAGGGTAGGTGGGAGGTGTTCTCAATCATCATCTATCTAGCTACTGAGGGTTTCGGTACCTCTGTTTCATATCTAGTTTTGCTATATACCGCATAGAGTGCCTTCTGTAGAGTTTTTTTGCTTATGCCATCCGAGTCGGTTGAATTTAAAAATATCTGCTCAAGATTTACACTATTCAAACTCTTCCTGACAGCAGCAAGCCAGTGTATATCTCTTCCTTTATCGCAGCCAAGACAATCTGTTATTATTTCCCTTGTTAGCTGTGCCGCAAAGTTCTTCCAAACCGAAAGCCAAAAAAAGGCGCGGCGGGCTTAGATATAGTCTTCAAAGTAAGGAAGTTTCAATTCACTGTGTCAAGCATACTGTGATGTAGAAATAGGGGCACCCAGTAATTTGCGACAAAATCTGTTGTCTTCCCCCTGTATGCTGTCGCACTACCTGAAACCCCAAACTTCTGCACCATAGGTGGCAGTGGGGATGCATTGTAGTTTGAACATTTTGGTGATGGTATAAACTACCCGTGGCTTTCCAGGCTGGGGCAAGCTAAGTATCTTATTGATCGCTTTAGATAACTTTTTTCCACAATGCGCTACGTGCTCAGCCCACAAACTGTTCCCTGCAAAAATCAGGCCCAAGTAGGGAAAAGTGCTCTGTAAACAATCTGAATCCACAACAATGGTATTATTTAAATACTTTTTTGAACCGCAAGCCATTAAAAACGATTTCTTGAAATTGGTACATAGGTCTAAGCTTGCCATAAAATTGACAAAGCCCCGCACCAATATGCGTAGGGCATTCGAGTTGGTGGCGGTGCCATTAAAATCGCATCATCGGCATACAGCAGGGCCGGGAGCGTATTACCATTAGTGATAGGGACATCAGAAGTAAGTGATACCAATGACTCGCTCAAATCATTGATATAAAGAATAAAAAGCAGAGGGACCAGGACACAACCCTGCCTGACCCTTCTTACAAGTCTTGGAGATTGTAGTGCGGAAGTTCTTCAGCGGCTTGAGATGCATAATGTTCCAAGAGGTCATTGTTGCCATTGTGCAAGAAAAGCGAAGCATTCCAATTCATAACCTCAAAGGGACAGTAATGTTCCTCGAATGTTGGAGCGGCAATTTGAATTGGCAGGCAATCTGCGATGTTGTCAAAGGTCGCAAGTTGCAGGAGATCTTTCCCGGCTGAGCAGGAATCTCATTCCACCACAATACCTTTTTGCGTTGCGTCCGCCATTGCTCCACTGCCTGAATAATCAAGTTCATGGTTCTCAAGTTAAGATACCCCATTACCTGCTGGATATCAGGAGCGATTGTTGGGATGTTGGCCATCCCACTGCAGAATGCTGGGAGAGATGGGAGTAAAGCATGTGTAAAGGTGGGAAGTAATTCTCTATTATAAAAGTATACAATGCAAGGTGTTGAGGGGATGTGCTGGACAGACTTGAGTATGCAGAGCACAGACATGTACATGTGAACATACACTTATGGTCTATTGAGGGAAGTAGACAGTGGACATAACCATGATAGTACAGTCAGTAGGGGAAGATTACGAAAACATAACGCGTACATGCCCCCTCGCCCCCAAATCTTTAGCGTAGGGCGCTGGCTCAGCGTACGCAAGGCTAGCGTAGGAGTATGAATAAAAGGCACGTTTGTGTGGGTGTGGTTTTGCTCAGGAATGATTAACTTGTCTGCCAAGTCTGTGCAGCTTACACCGCCATGAGGTTGACCCCATGAGCGAAGGTGGCTGCTAGAATGATGCTCTCAGCCTGCTGGTATCCAGAAACCGTCATGGCCGCTGCAATGCACATATGCCCCACAGTTCACCATTCGCTACCGCATTATGTGAAAGAGGGCCCAGTACGTGCCGGCGGAAGCTCCTGGGCCGAGGTCTGCAAGCTCGGAAGGCTCCTGAGATCTACGCTGGCTACCGCAACACAGGAACACAGCACCCAGCCTGAGGCGCAGCACCGTGGAGTGCTCTGTATACTACTAAAACAGTAGTCCAACAGATACCACCTGTGGAACTGTGTTTTTTTTGTCAAATTATTTTTATTGAAAAAAATTATATCAACCATTGCAGCATAAGCAATCATAGTACATGCAAATGAACTCAGTGGGTATCATCACCTTTGTTAGATAGCCAGAGAGTAAAGACACAGTTTTGTGCAATTTCGGTAATTACATCCACAATGTATCTGAACCCGGGATTAGTGCATTAGTACAACTTTGCAGTCCACTTCAAACTTTTGTATGGGGCCTTGGTGGGTTCGCCATTGGGCAGTCATTGATAAAAGCACGATACTCCGGCGCCCCGCAGGCACCTCGGGTTCTAGAGGATTGCATCTTGAACTGCTGCTAGAGACGTTGCCGAAGTTATAACCTGTGGGAAAGGGAAACCCCATTCAGTGTAAAAAAGGGAAAATAAACCAACATTAATAGTACCCAGGGAGGTAAAAGAAGCTAGGTGTTAAGATCTCAAAGGGGAGAAGGTCAGTAACAGGCGGGGGCATCCCACAACCAGCGCAGAGCGCCCTCCCTAGGCAGGCGTCAGAGGAGGGAAGATCAACCCATGTGCAGGCTTCTAAATCAAGAAGAGGTGTAAGGCTCTGAGTCGAGGACAACAAGCAAATAAAGGTAGACCCTCTGACAGGTATAAAACTAAGGGGCCCCAAATATAACCAAAACCTTTTTGAGAGTCATCAACTCTATCAGTAAGACGTTCCATCGCCAGCGCCCTCCACAGGCGAGCGTGCCACTGGGTGAGCGAGGGGTCCACAGGTTTCTTCCATGCTGCCACAATAGCCATTTTGGTGGCTCCCAAGCACAACCAGAGGACCGAGCAATCCTCCTGTGTCTGATATTTGAGTAATGGGTTCTGAGAGACCCAACAGCACATGATCTATAGACTAAGGTATCCCAGTATGAGCTTAATTTGAGCTAGAATTTCCTTCCAGATAGTTTGGATGATTGGGCAATCCCACCAAATGTGTTTGAAATCGCCCAGCCAGCCACATCCCCTCCAACACCGATCGGAAGTACCCGGAAAGATGGAGTGCAATTTGTGAGGGTGAAGATACCAATCTTAAAATATCTTGTAGTGGGCTTCCCGAAGGTGCATGGATCGATTGATTTTTGCTATATTCCTGTAGAGGACTTCCCACTGTTTCTCCGAAGGAAGAGTTCGTAGCATGTCACCCCACAGTATTCTATGTCTCTGTGTTCGCTGTGGGGAAAGGGCAAGCAGTAGTGTGTATACGAAAGAAATGCAAACTTTACCCATAACTCCAGATTGAACTAATTTTTATATGGGGAGGCAATTCCTGGTGGCAACTTGGTGTAACTGGGGTCGTTGTACCCAATGGATAAGTTGGATATAGTGGAAGTGTTCGGAGGACGGTAGATGGAAGTGGATCATGCAGTCTGGGAAAGAGCGTATTATGCCACCTTGAAACAAGTCTGAAAGCATGAGGCAACAACCTTCTTTCCATAAGTCAAAAGGCCCTTCCTGAAGTGCAGGGGGGGGGATTCTTTGGAAAAATGGATGGGGGTGTATGGGGATGGAAACGTGGTCAGAGGTAATGCTTTGGTAACTGTATCCCACACGTGAAGGGTAGTGGAGGTAGGGACACTTAAGTATGCATCGGGTGACCTGTCTGCTTTGTGTCTCCAGGGTAAGTCCCAGATAGATCTACCAGTCACCTGCCTGTCGATGTGGAGCCATAGCTTATCTGATTCCCGTAGAGACCACTCGCCCAACACTCGCAGCTGCACCGCCTTGTAGTAAGTTAAAAAGTCTCGGAGGGCCAGCCCACCTTTAAACCACGATCTGGTCAGTAGGTGGTATGATGGTCGCGCCCTGTTCCCCTGCCAGATGAATTTGAGGAGCATAGTTTTGAGCTTGGGGAATAGGGTTTTTTCAGGTAGTATTGGAAGTCCCTGGAACAGGTAAAGGAGGCGAGGAAGGACATTCATTTTAATTGTGTTAATCTTGCCTATCAAGGAGATGAATGCAGCATTCCATTTTTTAAAATCAGCTCGTAGTTGGCGGAGCAGGGGTAGGTAATTAGCTTTATATATGTCAGAGCGTTTGGGGGTGATTTGAACCCCTAGATATGTAATAGCCTTCCGTGCCCATTGGAAGGGGGTAGTCTCATCGAGCGTATTCTGAGTCCTTGGCGGTAAAGTAAGATTTAAGAGAGAGGACTTGGTTGGATTTATTTTGAACCCTGAAACTGTTTGGAAGTGTGTTAATTCTTGGGTGATTGCTGGTAGGGAGATATTGGGGTTGGTAACTGGTAAAAGAACATTGTTCGCAAACAGGGCTATTTTGTGGTCATCCCTCCCAAATGTAATCCCAGTGATATTCTGGTTGGCACGTATGCAGGTTGCGAAAGGTTCTATACTCAGGGCAAAAAGTAACTGGGACAGCCCTGCCTCGTTCCGCTTGTCAAATTAAAGAAATCTGAGGCCACCCCATTCACCATCACTCAAGAGCGAGGCGCACTAAAATTGGCCTGAACCCTGTAGATAAAGGCCTCACAAAATCCAAATCGGTGCAGAGAGAGCATCAAAAAAGACCAATCCACTCGATTGAAGGATTTCTCTACGTCGAGGGAAAGTAGAGCTGCTGGGATTTGTTTCTTGTGGGCCTTGTCAATGAGATGGAAGATCCGTCTCAAGTTATTGTGTGTCTGGTGGCCCTTAATAAAGCCAGATTGGTCAGGATGTATGAGATCCGGTAGTATTTTCTCAAGGCGGGTGGCTACATTTTTTTTTAATAGAGTTTGGAGACTAGGTTTAAGAGGGTGATGGTATGGTATGAGGAACATCGTTGTGGATCTTTTCCCTGTTTAGGGATAACAGAGACCAGAGCTTCCCCCATAGTGGGTGAGACAGCCTGTTGGGGGGCAATGGAGTTAAATAACATAGTCAGGTGGGGGCTCAAATCGGCAGCAAAAGTAAGATAAAATTGGGCTGTCAGCCCATCAGGACCTGGCACTTTGCGTAGTTTAAGGGAGTTGATCGCTGCTTGGACCTCTTCCTTAGTGATTGGCGCACCCAAGCTGTCATTGACAGAGGCAGGTACCTGAGACCAAGATCGGCTAGGTATCGTTGTTGGTCTTCTACTCTATAGGTGTCACCTCAGTATAGTGTCTGATAACATTCTAGAAATGCCCGCGCCTTCCCCTCTTCACTGGTATGTGTTGTGCCCTGATCATCTATAATTTGTTTAATGAATTCTTTTTCTTGCTCGACCCGCAGCTGTTTGGCTAACATAGTCCCCACTTTGTCTTTTGCCTCACATCCCCGTGATTGAAGTCAGAGTAGCATTGTCTCTGCCCTATTTGTATATAAACACCAACAAAATCCTCCCAGGAGACCTATAGTCTCCGGGTGTGAATCAATTTTAGAACCCATAGCCAAATACGTGGACGTATTTCTAAAACCCTTCATGAGTGAGGTAAAATCATACATTAAAGACATCGTGGATTTTATCACAAAAATTGAAAGCTTACCATTTGATAAAAACTGTGAACTTATGGTGTCTTTTGACGTCACATCCCTATACACCCAAATTCCCCAGGAAGAAGGATTAGAAGCCAAGGAATTCTTCCCAGGTACCAGGCAGAAACCACAAAGAGTCCCCACAAAATTCATAATTGAGTTGGCCAGTATAGCATTGAAACGAAATTACTTTTGATTCATAGACACGTTCTACATGCAGGTGAAGGGGACCGCCATGGGGTGTCCTTATGCACCGGAGATGGTGGTCCTCTTCATGGCACTGTATGAGGAGCGATTTGTCTGTCACACCAACCCTTTCTGTCAACACATCACAAAATGGTATCGCTTTATCGATGATAGCTGGTGCCAGTGGAACTGTACTGAAGAACATCTGGTCCGTTTCCACGAATGGCTTAGCACAAGGCATCCAGATATTAAATTCAGCATCGCATAGACGTTGAGGTCTTTCCAGAAAATAACAAATTGGCTACCACATTGTATCGCAAAAAGACTGACAAAAACACCATTATCAGAGTTTTCATCCGCAAAGCCTGAAGGCAAACCTACAGTACAGTCAACTACTGAGGATAAGACGATACTGCTCAAGAAAAGAAGATTGTGTGGCAATTGCAGATATATTATGTGAGCAGTTATGAGCTAGAGGCTATCCCAAAAAGATGTTAAAACACGCCACAAAACGTGCATGGTTCACACCTAGGGAAGAATTGCTAACCAAAAGAGAAAAGAGACCTCTTGAACAACTTGTTTGTGTTTCAACTTATGGCCCTCACACAAACAAATTTAAATCAATTGTCCTAAAAAACTGGCACTTGATATCAAACCTAGAAACACCATTTGCAAAACCATTGTTTGCACTTAAGAAAAACAAAAATAACGGGCAACAGATAATTAGGGCTGATTTAGGAACCACTAAAGCCAAAACTGATTTGCATACGATATGGAACTTAAGCCCAGTGCAAGGCCACCACAAATGTGGGACCTGTGTATCCTGTGTAAATACGATTGAGGGATCGGTTTTCGAACACAATACCATTAAATGGACTCACAATGAATTCACAAATTGTAAAAGTAAAAAACTAGTGTATGTAATAATCTGCCCATGCTCCAAAATTTACATCGGGAAAACCAACCAGCAGATAACCCAGAGGTTGGCACAACATCGCTCCAGAATAAAACAGAAATTAATGACTGCCCCAATGGTCCAACACTTTGTAGACAATAACCACACAGAAAAAGACTTCAGGTGGTCTGTTCTTTCAGGCATTAAAATTCCCCCACGTGGAGGAAATGTGGAAACCATAATATTGAAAAGAGAAGCGTATTTAATACTTAAATACAACTGCGTGAGTGAAGGTTTGAATGAACTGTCTGAAATTTAAATCATAACAAGTCAAAGTCCTCTGTATAAGACCGCATTTCCAATCAAAGGCACCTGAACATAAACCAGTAAGCTTTTGGACTACATAACCCACAATTCCCTCAATCACATGACAAAAGTAGTTCAACAAAAGTCACATGATTGTAAGACCCAGCATCCTTCAGTCATCGAAATGGGCGAGACAGGTCGAACGAGTGAGGAAATTCGGGAACCTACAATCTATAAGTAAGATTCTATCCGAGATAGCATCTAAGTACTAATACAACGAAAGAATGAGATCTAAACGCAGCCCTCTCATACTGCAGCGCATGCAGCCAGGCAGAAAACAGACCAAGTGAGGTGACGCCATTATTTTGAAAAAAACGGCGGAACGCCCCGCACAGAAGTCCTAAGTAAGTGCCTTCCAGCTAAATGAATTATATACATAAAACGGAAATTCATTTCTTCAGTTATAGTAAAGCATTTCCTTTTATCAATTAACAGGCCTCACCACTATCGTATTTGTAGTAACGGAGCCACCCGGCCCGTTCACGTATGCATACACGCACGCATGCACCTCAGGGGCGGGGTAGCCCCTGGGTATAAATAAACGGCCGGAAGACCGCTCGGGGTCTTTGGCCCTAACCAGCAGTGAGTGTCCGTGTAATTATTGAAAGTTTAGCAATGCCCCAATACGTGGCATAGGTGTCCTTGCCCCTTGTGTCCCCGACACTACACTGGCGACGAGGCGGGTTCCACCCCACGCCTCGCCACGCAGCGGTGCCCTGCAGCTGACCCCCACCTGGAGGGCTCGCGCCTGTCGCGCTTGGGCCCTTGGCGCCGGTGCCACCACGTGCACTCATCCTGGTGCACGCCGTCTATCCTGTGCCAGGCCGTGGCACTACAGGTGAGCCCGCGCCTCTGCCCGTGGGAGGTCTGCGGCCCGTTGCACTGCCCGGCCCCACCGCGGCCTTGTTTTCAGTTCGCCCCGCTGCCACACCCCTTTGCGGCGCGCTCTCGCTCCCAGCGCCGGTGTGCGCTCCTCCAGTCTGGCCGGCGCACCGGGGGGACTGTATCGGCCCACGCGCCCTGCACGTGCTCGAAGCGCTGATAGCTCCGACTCGCGCAAGACCACCAGGCCCTGCGTTTGCTCACGCATTGGGCGGACGGCAGTTTACGATGGGGGGAGTGTTCGGCCCTCACACGCAGCTCCGCTCCTGCGCAACCTGAGTCACGCCAGCAGCCTCTGCCCTTAGGGCCCTGCCAGGATAGCAAGTGCCACCACGCTGCTCGTGTCTGCGCCAGGAAGGCCCCGTGCAAAGAGGGCGTGTCACCTGGGGGCGACGCTTTCATTTTCCCTGCACTCGGGACCACTTCATCACTGCGCCTCGGTCTGAAGATCAACGCACAGTGCCACGGGATAGTGGCCTGCCTCACACAACGATTCAGAAAAGGGGGTGGTGATGGACAGAGTATCTGAATTAAGCAGAACACTCCTACCCAGTCCAAAGATCAGGGCTTGATCCATCACCGTTTTTTAGTTCACTGCACCATCCCAGCTCAGAACCTGGCTACATGCAAATTAGTCTGTCCCTGGCCCAGTGCATCATGGGAACAGGGCAGACCAAACTACCAAGCCAATTCTTATAATGGAAAGGAAACAAGCTTCCGGGGACCGGTTTCTGGCATTACAGCCGTCTTCGGCCCGGCTTGCTTGAATCCTGATGGTGCAGTGAGCAAGGGACTCACATCTGAGCATACCCTTCCACGCTTATGGTGGACAAAACGATTCAGGTAAGGGGGTGGTGATGGACAGAGTATCTGAATTAAGCAGAACACTCCTACCCAGTCAAATATGTTGGATACATACTATCCAAATAGAAGTCCATACCTGGAAAACAGGTCTATATGAAATACTGCAATATTACAGTTTAAAAAAAAAGTATCTAAATTAAGCAGAACACTCACACCATGGCACGGTCCCACGTCACAGGCCGCGACCGCGTGCTAGCACACCGTTGGCCATGAATGTCCAGCCCGCGGACGGCGGGTCCACGGCTGCGGCTCCGGCGCAAGCTCAAGCACCACCGACTAATGGGCCCCCTGCCACGGTGCCGTCTCCAGCCGCTGTGAATGCTGCGGGCAATGCGGCGGCCGCTGCGTCGGCGCCCCCGGACATGGTCTAGCAGCGCCCCTTTCCCCGTTCAGCGAACTCGCACATCCATTCACGGCCGCAGCAAGATGGCGCCTGTGGATCGGGAGGTTGGATCACTACTTTGTTGGAGTTCGGGAGACCAATGGCAGGGTTAAGCGCTCCCTGCTAATGTGCTACGGTGGTGATGAACTTTACGAACTCTTCGAGACGTTGCCGGACAGAGGTGGTGACCATAACTACGACGCCGCTGTTAGAGCGCTAAATCAATATTTCGACCCCAGGGTGAACCCTAACTACGAATGGTTCAAACTGCGCCAAGCACGGCAAGGCGAAACGGAATCCATCGACACCTTCTACGCACGGCTGCGGAAGCTGGCTCTGGCCTGCGAACTTCCGGGCCACGGTCAGGAGATACGTGCGCAGCTCATCCAGGGCTGCAGGTCAGTGCAACTCAGACGCCTCATTCTCAGGCAACCGAGGATCTCCCTGGATGAAATCCTTGTCCTTGCAAGATGGCATGAGCTTTCCAATGCCAGGGCCGATGAGATGCAGGCGGCCCTCGACTGGCCTGGAGAAGCGGCGAAGGTCCCGCCTATCAAAGAAGAGCACGTGGATGCGATTCGGCGGCGGCCGCAATCTCAGAGGGGGAACATTCAGACGACGCCTCGCAACTCATGCGGAAACTGCGGCATGGACCACCCCGCTGGCGCAAAGTGTTTTGCAAGAGGTAAAGTCTGCTCGAACTGTGGAAAAATGATCCACTTCGCAAAGATGTGCAGCAGTGGCAGCCGTCGCCCCGGACCGGATGGTAAGGGTTCCGCACAGGCCTGTGCGACAGCTCTCGCTGGAGGATCCAGGTCCATGCAGCGACGCCTCCAGATCGGCGTTTTGCCTCGAAGACGATGACAATGGCGATTTCTTCGTCTCCTTCATAGGAAGAGAAGGTTCGAGAAGAAGGCCGCCCCCGATGTGTGAAATTTCCATTGCTGGGTCACCCGTACAAGCGCTCATCGACACAGGGGCATCGGTGAATGTGATGGATAGTACTCAATATGAGCAGCTGTCTCCACGCCCGCCATTATCCCCATCGAAAGCCAAAATCTATACCTATGACAGTGATGACCCGCTTCCACTACGTGGAGTGATCGAAGTGATAGCTGCCTGCAACGACCAAGAAGTCAAAACGAGGTTCCATGTCACAGGTGGGAGGCGCGGCACGCTCCTCAGCTGCCACACGGCAGAAGATCTTCAACTGGTGTTCTTTGCACGGCAAGTGCATGAGTTGCACGCGGACGCAATGCTGAGAGACTTCCCGGCTCTGTTTAGAGGACTCGGCTGCCTAAAAGGGAAGACCTTCAAATTGCACGTGGACCCCACCATCAGACCGACAGGCCTTAGACACAGAAGAGTACAGTTTCACCTGCGGCCGCAGGTGGAGGAAGAACTGCGAAAGCTTGAAGACTTGGGGTCATAGAAAAGGTAACAGGCCCGACGCCATGGGTTTCGCCTTTGGTGATAGCCCCAAAACCGAAACAGCCGGGCGCTATACGCCTGTGTGTGGATATGCGCCTACCCAATAAGGCAGTGAAAAGGGAGAGACACCTGACGCCCACAATGGACGACATCGTAGCTGACCTCAACGGTGCCCGCTGGTTCTCGAAGCTGGACCTCAATGCTGGGTACCACTTGCTCGAGCTACACCCGGACAGCCGCAACATAACTACCTTCTCCACTCATGTCGGACTTCGGAGGTACAAGCGTTTGAGCTTTGGTGTGTTGTCGGCCGCCGAAGTATTTCAAAATGCCATTAGAGAGACACTCTCAGGACTGCCTGGAGTCATAAATCTAAGTGACGACATACTCGACTTCTCAAAGACCCTAGAAGAACACCATATGCACCTCCAAGCTACCTTGCAACGCCTGGCTGATCATGGCCTCACCTTGCATCGGGACAAGTGCTCCTCTACAAGGAGTCTGTGGATTTCTTTGGATACATATTCTCCAGGGAGGGCTCCAAGTTGATCCGAAGAAAGCCGAAGCCATCCGAGCAGCACCCAAACCTACATCGGCCACGGAAGTCAGGAGCTTCCTAGGGATGGCCACTTACTGTGGCTGCTTCATCCCCGGTTTGGCGTCCTTCTCGGAGCCGCTACGCGTCCTTACCAAATCAGGCCAACCTTGGGGCATGGTCTGCCAGAGAAGACGAGGCCTTCACAGCGATCAAGAACGCGCTGATAGATGACAAAGTTATGGCCTACTTCAGACCCCACCGGCGCACAGAAGTGGTCGTTGATGCGAGTCCCGTCGGTCTCGGGGCTGTCCTCATGCAGGAAACAGAAGCACACGACTGGGTATCGACAGCGTATGCAAGCAGGGCGTTGACGGCAACCGAAATGAGGTACGCCCAAATCGAACGAAGGCGCTGGCCATCAAGTGGGCATGCCAGCACTTTCACCTCTACCTGTATGGCCATGAGTTCAGAGTCGTGTCAGACCACAAGCCCCTGGTGCCTTTGTTCACAGGAACGGCCAGGCTAGCCCCTCCTCGGATCGAGAGGTGGGCCGTCCAACTTCAGACTTACCGCTTTGAAGTCGTATACCGTCCTGGAGCGGACAATCCCGCTGACTTTCTGTCACGACACCCCGGGTCCAGCGCCACAGATCAGGGGTCGGCAGACACGGAGGAGGTAGAAGAGTATGTACGGATGGTGTCACAAGAGGCTTGCCCAACTGCCCTCACACTGGAAGCCATCAGGAAGGCCACAGATGAGGACGAGTGCCTCAACAAGGTGAAAGCCACGCTGTTGAATCGGAACTGGAAGCACTTCCTGGACGGAGTCAGTGCCCTCACAGCCGCAGAACAGCAGTCAAGACAACAGATGTGGAGAGCCCAGAGCGAGCTCAGTGTCGGGCCCCATGGAGTGGTCCTCTGAGGAACAGCGATAGTGATTCCCGCCAAGCTGCAGAAGGAGGTTGTGCACCTGGCTCGCCAGGGTCACCAAGGTGTGTCGAAAACGAAGGCAAGGCTACGCAGCAAAGTGTGGTTCCCCGGCATGGATGCGGCGGTGGAAGAAGAAGTAAGCAACTGCCACTCGTGCACCATAACAAGTCAGGACCCGGCTCCCCACCCAGTGATAACGAGGATCTGTGTTGCGAACCGTGGTCCAAAGTTAGCATGGACTTTGGGTCTTTCCCGGATGGACGACATACCCTTGTGTTGATCGACTCCTACTCACGATTCCCAATTTTGGAGGTGGTGCCCTCCACTGTGTTCACACACCTGAGGAAAGCCCTAGAAAAGGTCTTTGCCATGATGGGCCTGCCAGAAGAGATGAGATCAGATAACGACCCGCCCTTCCAGGGAAGAGACTTTCAGGCCTACCTCGCTGCACGTGGCATCCATCACAGGAAAATCACCCCACAGTGGCCACAGACGAATGGGGAAGTCGAGAGATTTATGCGAACTCTGAATCGCGCGCTCCAGATTGGGGTGGAGAAAAAAGAGGATGCAGAAGAATGTCTGTCCCAGTTCTTAAGTGTGTACCGGCAAACGCCACACTCAACCACGCGCATCTGCTGTTCAAAAAAGTGCCAAGAGAATGTGTGCCGACCGCACCGTCGTGGTGCCCACCCAAAATGAATCAAAGTGCCACCCAAGATCGACGAGGACGCACCAATGACAAAGCCAGTCAGGCTCGGAGAGACCAGGCCAGGTCCCTAGTGGTCGGCGACAAAGTGATCCTCAAAAACAGGTATAGGAACTCAAAGTATGACCCTGCTTTTGAACCTGAAGTGTGGGAGATCGTAAATGTCCAAGGCACCATGGTATCCGCGACCAGAGGCACGAGAGCTGTGACACGGAACGTGTTGTGGTTCAAGCGCGTCTCGAGAGAGAGTGGAAATACCGACTCAACATCCGAAGGAGCTGAGGACGAGGATCACGGGCCAGTTGGCAACGAGTCATCGACAGGCCCACGAGAAGTAGAAGGAACAACTCCGCCAAGGCCCGAACTGGACAAGACCACCAGTCCCGAGAACATCCCGAGTGGAATCCGGAATCTCCCTGAATGACACGAGGAAGTCGAGGGCATAGAGAGCCGTCGAAGCCAAAGTTATCACCTCAGGCCAAATCCAACTCCTAGCCAGAGACTGAGAGACTATGCATGGAAAATGGACTCGCCTAAGTGATTCCCACGGCCGGGACTGTTGGTCCGTGAGTTTGGAGGGATGTAGTAACTGAGCCACCCGGCCCGTTCACGTACGCATACACGCACGCATGCACCTCAGGGGCTGGGTAGCCCCTGGGTATAAATAAACGGCCGGAAGACCGCTCGGGGTCTTTGGCCCTAACCAGCAGTGAGTGTCCGTGTAATTATTGAAAGCATAGCAAGGCCCCAATACGTGGCATAGGTGTCCTTGCCCCTTGTGTCCCCGACACTACAGTATTAACCGTGCCACTGACTGAACAGAAACACAATTTCCAACATTTACGATCAGGAGAAAAACATGCAAGTAAGTCCTCAGGCTATATTTGAGTTAAGTTCTTGAAAGATAAATGTTCCCCCTTATCGAGTTAGAGACAACGTGTGGTCTTTCACTTTTGCAGAATAAAATAGACGCCCATCTGGAACTTGAAATAAAAAGCAAATCCAAGTGCACACGCTGCAAAAAGGTAAATTTCCGCACCATCAATTGATACAGTTCAAGTTTAGTAAATTGAAGGTCCCACAACTGAATTGCTTTCCCCATTATTCACATGCAGGTACCCAGTAAAAGCCCTGAAGAAAAACCCGATAAATCAGAAAACGGGTTTGGAAACACGTCGGCTGTTTTACGAACTCTTTATCCACAAAGGATCACGAACATAATGGTGCGCACTCCATTGGTGGATGCACTTAACAAAGTTGTGCCCATAAAAAAATATGCCCTTGTGAGACCAGTCCTTGAGTATAGATAAATGAAGCAATGTAGGACTGCTATGAATTAATTGTCGAAATCTGTTTTGTAGATATTGTTTTGTAATTCGTCAAATGTGCAATTGTGTTGTGTAAAAAGAATGTATTTATTTGTATGTAAAGAATCAACTTTTATATGTATGGTAATGCATAAACCTCGGACAAATGTTTAAATGTGCATAAAGTGATGTAACTTAGCATGATAAAACAATTGATCAATACCCAAGAATTAAAACTTAGGGTATAGAATCTGCTTTGAATAAAGAGCAGCAGAACTCAATCGTGACCGAGTGTCTTTGATTATAAATACTAGTATATTGTCCTACCCGGTTTCGTTAAGGACAAAACCCCACATTTTTCTAATACTATTTGTATATATGGCATTAAGTTTGCCTCTGAGAGCCATGAGTTTCCTTAAGGCAGGGGCTGAGGGGTTGGCCATGTGAGTTTTCTCTGCGTCAGAGAGCTCTCGTTCCAGCTCCAGGCGCTCTTTCGCCTGAAGTCTTTAAAGGGAGGTAGCTAATGCAATGCAGTGTCCTCAAAAATATGTTTTAAAAGCGTCCCAGTTAGTCATCAGGGAAGTATCCACCGGGTCATTGAGTAGGAAAAAATCCTTGATGGCTTTACGGAGATCATCTAGATGTACACGATCTCTGCTTAAAAACTCAGGATAGTACCATCGAATCAAGTTGGAGCGCGGGGACAGCCAGTCTGAAAAACAAGTTAAGGATGCATGATCACAGAGAGAGCTATGGGGAGAAAAAGGGCAGTCGTGACTGTGTGTAGCAGTGATTGACTGAGGAAGGCATGGTCAGTCCGCGAATATGATTTGTGCACATGGGAGAAGAATGAATAATCTTTCGTTGTGGGGTTAAAGTGGCACCAGATTTCGATCAGGCCCAGTTGCTGCATAGATCGTTTAAACGCCTCGGAGAACACCCGTCTCCCTGTTCGATGGGTATGTGAGGAATCCATATCTGGATCCCAGACAATGTTGAAGTCTTCCATAATGATTAGGTCCACCACTGCAAACCCCAACAATGTGTTTAGGAAGGAGGATAGGACGTCTGCCTGTCCCGTGTTGGGGGCATACACCGAGGCTATTGTGCAAGGCCTACCCAGAAGTGTGCCTGTAACTATAATAAATCTGCCATCCCTGTCGCTCTATGTCACCTCATGATGAAGTGGGCCGAAGTGTGAAATATTAGTGCGACCCTGTTGTGTTTCTTATGGCTAGTAACCTGGTATATGAGGGGGAATCGTCTGTGTTTGAGTCTACTCTCTTCCTCTCGTTTGATGTGAGATTCTTGTATCGCAACTACTTAAGGCATTGATCCACCACAAACTTCCAGAATCACTGTCTCTTGTTAGGGGAGTTGAGGCCCCTAACATTCCATGTGAGGAGCTTAACCCCCATCCCACCCGTAGTGAACTCGCAAGCTATTGTGGAGCTTCCCCCATTTCTCTTTGTACTCCCCCCTGGCCCTCAGGCCGCCCCCTTCCCTGGGTAAAAACAGAAAGACAGAAAAACCAAAAAGGATATATGAAACATTTAACAAAACCTGTACAGAGTTCACGCAGGAGCAGGGTCCCGCATCATCAGGTGGTCGTTGGGGTAGGACCAACTCCTCATCTAGAAGTCCGCTCTAGGTAATAGATGATCAGCGACTCATCTCTTCGTGGGCAGCAAGAAATATAAGGCATTGGGTGTAAGTGAGATCATAGGCACGTCTCAGGCAGGAAAACCCCACACGGGGCTTGAAGCTGAAGATGGACCTCACCAGGGGGCCAAGGGACGAGCCTGTTGCGACCACTTGTATGTTCATAGTGAGGCAAGGGAGACCAACAGGTTGCGCTCATGGTGTCTTCCTTCTGGAGGTCGGTGTAAAATGCAAGGCGCCAGTGGTGTCTCGTGCCTGTGGGTGCTTTCTGGAGGCATCTGTGGAAGACAGCCCCGTCTGCGGTGACTGATGGGTGACCCCCAACAGAGCCACCGCCCCCTTGACCTCAGTGAAGTGGTGTTGCTTGCCGTTGTAGGAGAAGGCGAGGCTAAATGTATATGTCCATCTATATTTGATCTGCTTGTCTCGGAGCGTGGTGGTGATGAGGCAAAATTGTTGCCGCCTCAGCAGCGTGGCCTGGGTGACATCGTGAAAGAGAGTGCAGAAGCTTCCTCGAAACTCAATCGCATCATTTCCTCTAGCCTTGGGGAGCACAAGTTCTTTAGTTTAAAAGAAGCAAATTTTGCAAGGATGTCTCTCGGGCGTTGTTGCTTGCCCTGATGCGCTGGGCCAACTCTATGTACTCTTTCCAGAAGGATCGGTGGCCTGTCCTCCCCCACAATGGTGGTGAAGAGCTCCACCATGAAGTGCTCCAAGTTAGCTCCCTTGCGGCCCTCCTCCAGGCCTAGCACCCGAATGTTCTCCCGTTAAGAACGTTTTTCTAGGTCCTCACATTTTAAGAGTGCAGAGCTCAGCTGAGCTGTAATGGCTTCCGCTCTTTCCTCAATTGGCAGTAGCCGGTCCTCAAGATTCTGGCATTTGGCTTCCAAGTCCAGAATGCGGGTCCCCGCCGAATTCACATCAGACCTGTGTTCACTGATCCTGAGGCTCATCTCTGATTTAAAGGTGTTCAGCGAGGTGGTGAAATCGGCCTCGATGTCTGCCCGTAGCTCATTCTTGAAGTCCCGGAGTGTCGCCAGAAGATCTACTCGGGAGAACACCATGTCCCCCACCGTTTGATGTTGTCCCTGTCCTGTGCCGTTGGCAACTCCGGAGGCTCCAAATTAGCTGGAGACTTTGTTCAATTGAGTCTTCCAGGGAGGCAAGGGCTGAAGAGGCCTATAGTGTCCGTGTCACAGCAAAGACCGATCCCCCGGTCATCGTGAAGTGTGCGCCCGCATGTGTCCTGTGGCAAACCTTTAGTAGATGAGGTGCCCTACTGGTATCAGCGTGTAGTCCCTCACAGACCAACAGTGAGCAGACACTCCATAGAAGAAACATCTTTGAGGCACCCAGCAGAAGGCTCAAACCTTTGAAGGAAATTCAGGGTGCCATCTTAGAGTCAGGCATGAGGGGTCATGCAGTCCAGAAAAGAGCAGGTGCAGCGTAAATGTAGGCTTTCCAGCGCCCCCACAGCCCACACGAGTCGCTTTCAAAGTAGTATGCTAGGTTTGGGGCAGCCGCTTAGCCTCCTAGCTGAGTAGTCTGCCCTGCGCAGTGTCAAGAGGATCAGGCGCGCTGCTTCAGCTGTTGTCATCACCCTGGGCAGGACCCCTCAGTGCTGTGGTCAGGAAATAGCGCTCCCTTTATAAATCATGGGCTGTCAGAGGCAGGTGTCTTTCTAGGTGATCCCTGCACACCGGAGTGCTCTCCCAAGGCGGCCACCATTTTGTGGATGCTGGGCTCGATTTCACCGCAGGTGCTGAAACGCTGCCCCCATGGGATTCCTCCCGGTCTCAGGGAGCAGAGTAAACGGGCACAGCAAGGGTGGGCAACGCCGGCTGGATGTCAAAGAATTAGACGCTTACCTCATCTCCGCCACTGCTATTCGGAAGCGTCAGTCACAGGCCACCATGTTGGTGCAGTGGGAGCCCGCACTCGTTGCTTGCACTACCGGGACAGATCGCTTCACCCCGCAGCTCAATGCTTTAATTGCACGCACAAGATCATCAGAACATCAGGCGATTCACATTTGTGCCTGTGGGTGCCTGGAAATGCCCTCACTTCATCATTTGAGCGGACCTTAGTGCGGGAGCCGAGCCGAGTCACGTCTGCGCGGCCATGATGATTGGCCACGCCCCCTTGGAACAGTGTTTTGATACTATAGTGGATGATTCTAGAACTGTATCTAAGAGTGGAGATGAAGGTCCATTGGCCATAGAGGTGCATCACACCCTGTGCTTCGTTGTTAACTGCTGCACATGATTATTGGGCTTGGCTGCCGGCAGTCGCTGGACTACACCGCGGTACAGCAGGTCCGAACAGTGAAACGGGCTCTTGATTCTATGATTGAGGATGTCAGAAGTTAAAGTCTGTGATAATTTCCCTGTACCCCCTCTGAGCAGGTGAAACCAACTGTAATTCCCAACAGTGGAACGGTGTCTTGATCCTACAATGGACGATGTTAGAACTGCATCTGAGAGTGGAGATGAAGGTACTTCCCCATTCGACCAGGTGCAATCTACACTAGGTACCAACAGTGGAATGGTGTCTTGATCCCACAATGGAAGATGTCCGATATTACTTGTTGCTTGGTTTTCATAGAAGTCCCTCCGTTGAGGTGCATCAGACTCTGTGCTTGCTTAGCTAACTGTTGCACATGACTATTGTGCTTGGTTGACACCAGTTGGTGGAGTACACCGTGGTCAAGCAGATCTGAACAGTGAAACGGGGTCTTGAATCTATGATTTAGGATGTCAGAAGTTAAAGTCTGCTATGTAGAGGCCTAGTGGAGACTAGGTCTGGACAGGAGCTCACCCTAATGTCCCTGAGGTTTCAGAACACTTTGGTGATTAATCAAATTTTTAACTATCCAAATGTTTGCAAAAAATATAAAGTCACAGTGGTTTGCAAGGGTTAAACTTTTTTAGTAAACCATTATATGTGCAAGTACAAGCATAATATTTAAATGCATATAGTAATAGAAACAAAATTCCACTTCGAGATCAAATTGTTTTGTTGTATGTCATTCCACAAAAATTAAATGATAAACAGAAAAAATGTAACATTTCCCAATGCATTTCGGGTCATGTCCGACCCTTCTTCAGGGGAATACAAATGTAGAAGCGAATCCAAACTTGGATATCTGTACCATTCACATCAGTTCCGTTATAGGGCACTGCAAAATTAATAAGAAGTAATGTATTCCCACTTTACAGGATGTAATGTACATAATCATGTAGAATTAACACTGTTTCCCATAAAAAAGAAAGTGCAGGAGAGAAATATTTGTGTATTTGACTGAAACGTAGAAGTGTGTAATAGGGAAAATACCAACACCCACCTATCGTGAGAGAGGGTCCTAATTCAAACAATATCCACACCCTAGGTGCCTCTGAGTATAACCGTTAATAAGACCCGGTGTTTATAACGAATACTCTATATACCTGACTAGTACTTAAATCCGCACGAACGAATCATTACATAGCAGAAGTTAAAGTCTGTCATTATTTCTGTGTACCACCTCCGATCAGGTGCAACTAACTCTAGGTCCCAATAGTGTAACGGTGTCTTGATTCCACAATGGAAGATGTCCGATACTACCTGCAGCTTGGTTTTCATAGAACTCCCTCCGTTGAGGTGCATCAGACTCGGTGCTTCCATAGCTAACTGTTGCACATGATTATTGTGCTTGGTTGACACCAGTCGGTGGAGTACACCGCGGTACAGCAGGTCTGAACAGTGAAACGGGGTCTTGATTATATGATTGAGGATGTTAGAAGTTCAAGTCTGTCATTATTTCTGTGTACCCCCTCTGATCTGGGGCAACCAACTCCATGCTTTCCAATTAAACAGTACGTGGATGTGAGGCGGTATTCAATAGTGCCTCTGGCCTACACTGTGGTCAGCAGGGCTCACAATTTAGATCGAGTGGTGATTGTTTAATTACAGAATCCAGTAGTCAAGTAACTAGAACATCTATTGAAGTATACACAATATCCTTTTAGTATACTTGCTTGAAGGATTTTTTTTAGATGACATAGGTTTACTACAATGACCACATCCATCTTGCAAGTCCAAAGGAACACTGACTAGTCTACACTGTGGACAGCAAAAATCGCTATTCGAATTGTTTTGATTTATTTATTGTAGAGTTTTCTGTAATTTATGTTGTTGTATTTTGTGAAGAGGAAGTGAGAAAAAGTATTCATGGTTGTCTGTGTGAGTACTGCCTTCAATTAACACTGCAGATAGCAGTGTTCACAATTCAGATCGAGTCGCTATTGTAGATGACGCAGTCCTGTATGAAAAGACATTGCTCCAGTTCGCTCTGTCTGCACCATGCATACATATCATTACAGGCTATGCACACGCTTTTTTTCTGCTTCGTGTATGACAAACTGGGCAGCTCAAGTCAATGCTACGTGGCTGTGGGCCCTTGCTGAAGGCTCTCTCTGGCCTACACTGCAGACAGCAGTATTCACATTTGAGGTTGAGTCGGTATTGTAGATGACTCAGTCCTGTAGGAAAAGGCATTGCTGCAGTGTGCTCTGTCTGCACCACTCATACGCATCATGGCTGGGTCCGCACATAGTTTTTTGTTGCTTCCCGTTCTGCAAACTGTGGAGCTCAAGTCAATGCCACGTGGCTGTGGGCCTTTAGTGACCACTTTGACTGGCTTACACTGCAGACAGCAGTGTTCACAATTCAGATTGTGTCGCTATTGCAGATGATGCAGTATTGATGGCAACAGATATTGCTCCTAGTACGGCTCGCCCGCAGCACTCATCATCGCTGGCGGTGCACATGCGGAATGCTTTTGATATGGCTATGTGAGTGCACTAGAACTGATGGACCCTTTATGATACAATCTTTTTGTGTATTATTTCAGATCTATTTATTGTGTCTTAGTATACCACAAGTTGTGGTTCTTTTACAATAGAATTTTTTCTGTATTATTTCACATCTACTGTCCCTACCTTACTGCAGCACAAATTATTGATTCTTTTAATATTGAATCTATGTGCGTGATCCAATGATTACTGTTGTAGTTGATTCTAGCAGCAACCATTCCCTCAGGGCTGCTTTAAACTCACCCCACACACATCCAGCATAGACATAACTGGATATGTGACGCTGGTAATAAAAAGGAGTCAAGAGCATGTGCCCGTACCCACTTCCACTATCTATCTGTGTCCGTGTGTTCATTATCTATGCATTATACTGCCTTTGGGCCGTACTACATTACATTGTGCTGTGGACAGCGTATGCAACCATGTTACCTCTGGTAGTGGAGAAAACTTCGGTTATGTACCTTTTAGGTGCATGGCTATCACAGGTGGAAGGCTACTTTACAGACCATGAATATTGATGAAGATGATGGTTGCATGTTGTGTGTAGTGTAAGATATGTGTACATAGCAAAAAGTTTAGAAAAAAGCTCTCTAAACAGAAGAGGTGTGTCTCATCAAATGCAGTTCCGAGATTGACTAAAATGGGTGGCATTTTCCAACTGTTACAATGGGAAATGTTATAATCTAATGAAATGCTTTTTTTCATGGTCACATGGCATCGCGCGCGCAAGGAGACTGCACCCGACGTGATTTTGAGAAAATATGTTTACTATAATATAAGTTTATTACATTTAGAAATATATAGATGTTTAAAATATTTTTTATTATAGCTTGCTCTCATATCCACTTTAAAGTTATTTAGATATAGTTTTGAGACAAAAAAATTAGAGAATGGCATACGCGGCGCGACACCATACGTCTATGAAGTAACACAGGGCTTGGCAGAATGCACTAGTTGCATATGCAACGCACAGCGTGCGGGACCTCATACATATATGAGGTAATGTGCGGCTTGGTAGGGCGTACCCGTTGCATACCAAAGTAGCAGCTGGCGCAACCTCATATGTATATGTTGTTACGCGGGACGCGGTGTCACAAACCCGTTGGATACGAAATGCGCATCATTTAAATGTGGTGGATAGGATTCGTCTGCTGATCGAGCTTGGTAGACTACCAGTAAGGGACTGTAGTTTTATCAAAAATTGGAAAAAAAAAGATATACATATTTTGGGGGGAAGATATAAAACATTACATCATTTTTAAAGTTAAAAAAGGATAATAGAGTTGCAAAATATTAAAAATAATTAGAAAAAATTTAGGTTTTATAAATATTAAATTAACATTTAAAAAACATTTGAAATTCACTGAAAAAAACCATAGGTTTTATCGACGTTATATTCAGAAATTAGCATTTAAAAAAACCTTAGACATTCACTGAAAAAACCATAGGTTTCAGGGATGGTATAGTTAGTTGGACATTTGACTCATATAAAACCAGAGAAATCCACCAGTTAGTCAGTTGAGATAACTATAACTCGCGCCCCGCAATGCACTGCTGATGACGTCACATATTACATCACTCATGACATGGTCAGTGACATCACTGATGACATCACTCATGACATCATCCACATGATGATCTGATCCACATACTGATGATCTAATATAAACTTTGATACACCCTCTCTAAAATACAGACTACTATTTTTAAAACCATACACACAACAATGCTAGATACTACATACCATCGACTATTTCCTAGGTCTATACACACATCCAGTGACTTATACATACAGTTACTCATCAATACAGTACTATAATATGTACTCATACACCTATACATGACGTCACACTCTACCACTCATCCATAGAGTTACTCACACACCTAGTCAGTCATGCAAAGAATGAATTACACACCCATTTACTAATGTATACAGTTATACACACCAACTGAGTTATTTATACACACACCACATGACTTATTTATGCAGATACTAACACATACTTACTGTCTTATACAATCACCGATACAAGCAGACACTCACTTATACACCCACTCTTCAAATAACGTACTCTCACGTATAGTCATTTATATACTCCAACACTCACATATACTGTCTTAAAACATATGTAGTTACTCACTCATTCGCTCACCAACACACCATACACACACTAACTCATCCAAACAGCCCTTCCCAGATGCAGTTTTGAATCCATACAACCAGTGAATCACCCACTCAGACAACTGTGCACAGAGTCACACTCCCCCACCAACTCACACAGACACTGAGGCACCCATACAGATACTCAGACAACAAATCAAAAACTCATATAGACAGTCATGTAGCTACTCACCAACCCATGCAGCCACTTTCACACCAACTGAGAGACTAATACAGAGTTTCACACAGTTTAGTCACTAACCCATGTATTCAGTAAGACACGTTCAATCACTCACTTATACAGTCAGTCACGCACCTACTAAATAATCCATTCAGGCACTTGTAAATCCACTCCTTTTTCAACACACCTTGGCATAGATATATATGAAAAATATTTAAACTTTACAGAAACACACATTTGGTGGATGATGTCATCAGTGATGTCATCAGTGATGTCATTTGAGATATCATCAGTGATGTCATCAGCGATGTCACGGACCATGTCATGAGTGATGTAATATGTGACGTCATCAGTAGTGCATTGGGGGCGAGCGAGTTATAGTAAGCTCAACTAACTATAACTATAACTGGCGAATTTCTCTGGTTTTATATGAGTCAAATGTCCAAACAACTATAACATCCCTGAAACCTCTCATTTTTTCAGTGAGTTTCTAAGGTTTTTTTAATGCTAATTCCTAACTCTAACGGCTATAAAACCTATGGTTATGGATATATATATATATATATATATATATACATAGATATATATATATATATATATATATATATATATATATATATATATATATATATATATATATATATATATATATATATATATATATATATATATATATATATATATATATATATATATATATATATATATATATATATATATATATATATATATATATATATATATATATGCCAGAAATTCTCCTCTCCGTTGGTTGAAAGAAGGAAGGGCCACAGCGGAGATCATTTGTGAATTTATTTAAGAAAGAACGGCTTGACCGGTTTCGGCGTCAAGCCTTTTTCAAATGCCTCAGTTCGTGCAATGGTGTTTCCGTCGTGTAGATGTAGGACTCCTCCCATGCAGTGATGAGAGGTCCAGCTGCAGGGCATTAATGTGCTGACGTCACTGCAGTCTGTGCCATGGACTGCATGTCCCGCCTTGCACCTCGTTGGAATACAATGCGCCGCAGGGAAAGTGACCTTCGAAGATGCTGAAAATAAATGCACTTGTGCCCCCTACTTCCTAGCCCCCATAGTCCAAGAATCCGAGGCTGGAAGTGCAGGACAATGCAAACGCCTCTGAGGGAAGTCCCAGACCGCCATCAGGCAGCAACCTCTTGAAAACCCAGTTATGCAGGCGGACTGTGAAGATCTTATTCCTCGGGTGAACCCAAGTTAGTTTCCTAACGTCGTGTAGGAATCACAGCCCAATCAAGAAGGTACCCTTCGAAAGTGCCACAGGAATGCACTTGAATATGCCAGAAATTCTCCTCTCCGTTGAAAGAAGGAAGGGCCACAGCGGGGATCATTTGTGCATTTATTTAAGAAAGAACGGCATGACCGGTTTCGGCGCAAGCCTTTTTCAAATGCCTCAGTTCGTGCAAAGGTGTTTCCGTCGTGTAGATGTAGGACTCCTTCCATGCAGTGATGAGAGGTCCAGCTGCAGGGCATTAATGTGCTGACGTCACTGCAGTCTGTGCCATGGACTGCATGTCCCGCCTTGCACCTCGTTGGAACACAATGCGCCGCAGGGAAAGTGACCTTCGAAGATGCTGAAAATAAATGCACTTGTGTCCCCTACTTCCTAGCCCCCATAGTCCAAGAATCCGAGGCTGGAAGTGCAGGACAATGCAAACGCCTCTGAGGGAAGTCCCAGACCGCCATCAGGCAGCAACCTCTTGAAAACCCAGGTATGCGGGCGGACTGTGAAGATCCGATTCCTCGGGTGAACACAAGTTAGTTTCCTAACGTCCTGTAGGAATCACAGCCCAAGCAGGAAGGGACCCTTCGAAAGTGCCACAGGAATGCACTTGAATATGCCAGAAATTCTCCTCTCTGTTGAAAGAAGGAAGGGCCACAACAGGGATCATTTGTGCATTTATTTAAGAAAGAACGGCATGACCGGTTTCGGCGTCAAGCCTTTTTCAAATGCCTCAGTTCGTGCAAAGGTGTTTCCGTCGTGTAGATATATATATATTCACTGAAAAAAAACATAGGTTCCAGGGACTTTATAGTTAGTTGGGCATTTCACTCATGCAAAACCATAGAATTTATGCTGTTATAGTTAGTTGAGCTAACTATAACTCGCACCCCCACAATGCACTGCTGAGGACGTCACATATTAGATCATTCATGACATGGTCAGTGACATCACTGATGACATCTCAAATTACATCACTGATGACATCATCCAGTGAATGTGTTTTTCTTTAAAATTTAAATATGTATTATATATATATATACACCAAGCTGTATTGAAGAATATGTGGCTGTATACGTGTTTGGATGGAGGATTTAATAGGTGTATGACTGACTGTTTAAGTGAGTGATTAAATGTGTCTTACTGAATACATAGGTTGGTGACTAAACTGTGTGAATGTCTGTACCAGTCTGTCTGTTGTTGTATAACCTGCTGCATTGGTTGGTCAGTAGCTACATGGCCGTCTTATTGATTAGTTGCCTGAGTATTTGTATGGGAGACTGAGTGTGTGTGTGTGTGGTTGGGTGGGGGTGGGGGGTGTGTGACTCTGTGCATAGATGTGTGAGTGGTTGATTGACTGGGTGTATGAGTTTAAGAGTAAATGTGGAAACACTAGTATGGGTGAGTGAGTGTGTGTATGGATGTGTTGATGAGTGAATGGATGTCTCAGTGGTAGATGTCCAACTAAGTTTAAAAGTAAAAGGCAGTGTATGTGAGGGTTGGTGTATAAAAATAACTATACATATGAGAGTCAGTGATTGTGAGAGTGGCTATATGGATGAGTGTATACTTGTATTAGTGATTATATAAGAGAGTAAGTATGCGTTCGTATCTGTATGAATAAATGAGTGTGTGTGTGTATAACTGTGTAGGTGAGTACATGGAACTGTGATCATAGTATACTCCCTTTCCTTAACTAGTCACTTACTCAGGGCAAGGTTCCCAGCGCATTCAAGAATGCTACAGTAGTTCCTCCCTATAAAAAACAGGGGCCGACCCCTCAAATCCCTCGAACTATCGCCCTATATCTCTCTTCCCCTTCCTGGCCAGGATCTTGGAGGCCCATGTGGACAGGTGCCTTTCTAGCTTTATTGAACAATCAGACTACTTAGAGCCAGATCAAGCTGGCTTTCGACAGGCACACTTAACTCAGGCAGTGAGCCTCGGAGTCCTGGACACTCTCAGAGCAAACGCGGACAGGGGTGTCCACCAGGCTCTGGTGCTCCTGGATCTGTCGGTCGCGTTCGACACGGTCAACCAAAACATCTTGTTGAACCATGTCGAACAGGCAGGTCTACGAGGGCCAGCACTCACTTGGATTAAATCCTTTCTCGCTGACCGAACTCAAGCAGCAAGACTTGGAACTTTTACCGCCCCCAAGCTCACCTCCACATGCTCTTCTCTGTACCCGGTATTATTTAATCTTTATATCAGGCCCCTGATCCACTCGTTATAAAACAGAAAGATCACCATTTTTAACTATGCAGATGACCCTCAGCTCATATTCCCACTGGATTCCCCTGATTCCGCTGCTGAATTTCAAGCTATTATGCTTCATATCCAGCCCTGGATGGATCTGAACCACCTGAAACTCAACCCAGGTAAGACGGAATTTGTGCTGCCTGTGAAGAGCGAGATCTGTTGTGGCCTGCACTACTGGCCGGCCGAACTTGGACCACCACCTACTCCCTCCCCCTCGGTGAAAAGCCTAGTGGTCACCATCAATGCAGATCTCTCGCACAGAGGACAAGTGGGAGCACTGGTCTCCTCCAGCTTCTTCCAACTGCGTAAAATTAATAAAATCACCCACTTGCTGACCCACTCAGCCCTCATATTGGTGGTGATAGCTCTGGTTCTTTCACGTCTTGACTTCTCGAATTCAATCTACCTCAGCCTGCCGCTGTGTCTACTCAAACGCCTACAAATTGTTCAGAACCAGGCAGCAAGACTTATCCACAAACAGCCTAAATGGTTGTCTGCCAGACCTGGGCTGCTGAAACTCCACTGGCTACAGATGTCCCAACGGGTAGCCTTTAAGACTGGATGTTTAGCCTTTAAGGCCCTGCACATTAAAAGCCCCAGATTCATTAGTAGTATGATCATAAAGCACGTCCCTCAGCAAAGTCTACGATCGGCTCACCTTCACCTGTTAACCACCCCCACCATCAAACGCAAACGGCAAGGAGGGTGCCATTTCTCTTACCTCACCCCTAAATTCTGGAACTCCCTACCCCTGGCACATAGGAGCTGCGACAACCTCCTGGACTTCAGGAAACCTCTGAAAACCTGGTTGTTCAAGCAAGTCTATGCATAGTTCATTCTGCTGCGACACTCCCCATGATTAGCACCATGAAACCTCCGGGTGACCGTGTGTTCTAGAAGTTTTTATTAACATAACATAACATTCTTTGCATGACTGACTAGGATGAGTGCATGACTGACTACGATAAGTGGTGGTATGTGAGTGAGGGTATAGATGTATGAGTGCATATGATATTGTTGTATTGGTCAGTGACTACATGTATAAAAGGTTGTATGGGTGAATGAGGGATGTGTGTGTAGACCTAGGAATCAGTGAGTGCGTAAGTATTAGTAGGTGGTATTGGTGTGTCGATGGTTTTGAAAAAGAGGGTGTATCAAAGGTTATATTAGGGTGTAAGGATGTGCATCTGATTTTCATGTGAATGATGTCATCAGTGATGGTATGAGTAATGTCATTTGAGATGTCATCATTGATGTCATGAGAGATGTCACTGACCATGTCATGAATGACGAACCCATCTGTAACATAGTCCAAATAGATTCTCAATTTGAATACCTTCATCTTCTAATACTGCAAGCATCAACATAAGAAATTCCTGAGCATCTTGCTGTACATCCTGTGTAAATTGTGAAGATCCAGAACATATATCCAGAAGATTCTGCACATCAGAAGCAGTATGGATTTTTATTTTATCAGTTTTCAACTTCTCAAAAATATAATGAACAACTAACAAAATATTTTTTCTCGGTTTTCCGTAATTGCATGCTGTAGATTTTTTTTTTTAAAACACAACATTGACGATTACATTAGCAAAGCAGTTGATACCTAAACTATTTTCAAACTGATATCCTACAATATTAGCAACTGTGTTCCCTTCTATTTTCTTTCCAGACTCATCAGTCTTTTCAATTCTTTTTTTTCTCTGCAACCTCAGTAAAATCTTTATCATATTTTTGTTTTGGACGTATTAAACATTTTTCATATATAGGATTTTCACCTAAACTAGGAGCAAACACTACTTCGTTTTGGAAGTGTTTATTTCCGGCCCCCGATCGTGGCAGAAATTAACAAAACCATCCAGGACTCGCTGGATACCCATAGGAGTCTTCAAAAGGAGTAGGGTATCATCCGTGAACATGATCGCGGAGACCCCACCCCAGCAAGCCCTGGAGCGTCTCTGTTGGGGACCGCATTCAGGTGGGCAATTACCCCGTTGACATTGAGGCAAATCAGGGTGGGCGCCAAGACACACCCCTGCCTCACCCCTCGGCCAACGGGGAAGCTAGACGACAATTTGCTGTCTCTCCCACACCTGACCTGCGCGAAATTGTCCGTGTGGAGTCGGATTATGTTGTGCAAAAGAGGGGCAGGAATACCCATCTCTGAAAGCACACTCCACAGTTTCCTGCGTGGTACCAAATCGAAGGCCGCACGAAGGTCCACGAAAACAGTGTAAAGTGATCCGCCCTTAATTTTAACAGTTTTCCAAAAAAGCATAGTTAGTCGGAAAATCTGGTCCGTGGTCGAGACGTTCTTTCTAAAACCAGCCATGTATGGGCTTAGAATTTCAAACTCCTCGATCCAGCCCTCTAGGCGGTCTAGGATCAGCCTCGAAAAAAAGTTTCTGTGAAACATCTATTAGGCTAATCGGCCTGTAGTTGACTGGGAGCAGAGGTGATCCCTTCTTATAGATAGGGACTATCTCTGCTCCCAGCCAAGTACTTGGGACCGCCATACCCCCTAAAATAGCATTAAAAACCAGCGTCACATAAGGTGCCCATATCCCAGGTTCATGTTTAAAAAGATCCCCAGGGACCTTATCCAACCCCGGCGCTTTACCAGCAGAGAGTCTAGCGATAGCATTCATGACCTCCCCCTCAGTGAACTCATGCTCAGGTGTGACGGGGACAGGAATAGGCTCTATGTCACATATGGGTAAATTCCCAATTGAATTATCCCCTCGGTATATGGTATGAAAGTGGTCTTCCCACACCTCAGGAGCGATATTGGGTGCTACTGCCAGTTCGGGTTCGGCTGAACCTGTACTTATAATTTGCCAAAACCTGCGAGAATCCTTCACGGCTAGGGCAGATGTTAGGTTTGCCCAGTTATTGTTCCCCCACTCAATCTTAGCGTGATGGATTAGTTGGTGATATATTGTCCTCTTGAGTTTTATGCGTGCACTATCATTGTTTTGCTTCAGTCGCTCAACGAGTTCTATTTTCGCCATTCTACAGGCCCTATTGTACCAACTGGGCTTGCTACCTGCCCTACTCCCTCTATGATCAGGGGGATTTAGAATTTCAGCCAGGCTAGCAAGTAGTTCCCTTATAAGTTCTGCCAGCCTTAGGTAAGCTTTGTTCGAGGGGTTTTGGGCCTTTAGGGCGGCGGCAACTTCAAGTGCAGGAACAAGCCGAGCATATAGCTCCGCGCCACCTGATCTGGGTGAGTGACCAACTTGTCCCATCTTAGCCTACGTCTGTTATTTGAGAGTAAGGCCCGATTGGCTGGATCAACCTCAGATGTAGAGCGGCCGTTTGGTACACTGGGAAGGGAAAAATCAAGGATATGTGCATTGTGGTCACTCTCTGCCCTGTAAACCACTTTAAAATATAGAACCCTGTGCCAGGCACTACATTCGACTAAGATATAATCAAGGCGCGCCTCCCTCCCTGATTTAATAAAAGTATTCATTGGAGGGATGTCTGATTTCACCCAGCCATTGCAAGCCCTGATTGAATAGTTCAACGTCAGGGTAGTTATTTGTATTGCCAGGGGCGCCCATGACATTACCGGCTGCCCCGCCACTTGAGGAATTTTCCACACATCATCCTCCTCCTGATTTACACCATCCATCAGACCCGCAAGTGGCCCAAAGTGAGAATTTAAATCTCCCCCTATCACAAATGTCA